>NW_017672311.1:5727-33665 GCF_001879085.1 Nicotiana attenuata
TTTGGTGGTGAATTCAAAGGGTAAGGCTATACTAGAGGCTTGAGTTGAGTTTGGAGCATTTGAGGTAAGTGTTTGGTTTAACCCTAGCTTGAGGGAATAGGAGTAGAGTCTTATTTGTTAATTGCTATTTGTCGAGTACGATGTATAGGCATGGTGGCGAGTATCTATACACTGGTGTCGAGCATGACCGTGAGTCCTAATTTGCTAAATTATCGAATATGTAATTGTTATTTATGAGGAATTGGTTGGAAATCTTTAACACTGAGCCAGTAATTGTTGAGACTAAGTGTGGATGTAATTGTGTTGAGTAGAGATTGAATGAGTTTGGTTATAGCTGGATCTCCCTTGCCGGGATAGTTTATTATATTACATTGCTCCCTTGCCGGGATAGTTATTACAACATCTTTCTCCCTTGCCGAGATTATGTGTGTATTGTGTTGAAAGAAATGGGATCGTGTGGCACGCCGACCACAAGTTATTATGAAATGGGATCGTGTGGCACGGCGACCCCGAGTTATTATGAAATGGGATCGTGTGGCACGCCGACCACGAGTTATTATGAAATGGGAACATGTGGCACGCCGACCACGTGACATTTTTGTAATGGGAGCGTGCGGTACGCCTACCACGCGATGTAAGGAAATGAGATCGTGTTGCACGCCTGCAATGAGAGGAAATTGAAATAAGTGAAAGTGGTTTGTTTTCCTTTATTCTGTGTTAGAAGAAATCAGATGTAGTTTCTCTTGTTATTCCTGATATTCCGTTTATCTGCTTCCCCATAAGCATGTTCCCCCTTCCCAGCTTTAGTTGCTTACGTTCCGCTATTATTTTGTTGTACTCGTATATATATATCTGCACATGTTTATCTGGTAGTCTGGTCTAGCCTCGTCACTACTTCGCCGGGGTTAGGCTAGGCACTACCAGCATATGGGGTCGGTTGTGCTGATGCTACACTCTGTGCATCTTTTTGCACAGATCACAGTACCGGAGCAGCAGCTTTTGGACAGCAGTAGGAGCATTCGGGAGCTGACTTTAGTCCAGGGACATTCGAGGTAGCCTTGCTGACGTCCGCAAGCCCGGAGTCCCTTTCTATTTTATTCAGTTTGTTATCATTTGTACCGAAGCAAACAGTTTTATGTTTCGTTCGAACCTTGTATTTAGTATTCTCTAGACGCTCATGAGTATTGCGACACCAGTCTTGGGTAGAGGATTTTGTTAAACTTCCGCATTTCTTTCAGTTAAATATATTTGAGACTTCCATTTTATTATTAATGCTTTATTTCTTTCTAATATTGACGATGTTCGCTAAAAGAGGTAATT
The DNA here is from genome assembly GCF_001879085.1 of Nicotiana attenuata. Lineage (NCBI taxonomy): Eukaryota > Viridiplantae > Streptophyta > Magnoliopsida > Solanales > Solanaceae > Nicotiana > Nicotiana attenuata. The sequence continues at coordinate 7,048 of NW_017672311.1, forward strand.
GATAATTAGCTTGCCTAGCTCCTATTAGTAGGCGCCATCACGACTCCCGAGGGTGGGAAATCCGGATCGTGACAAGTTGGTATCAGAGCACTAGGTTACATAGGTCTCGCAACTCACGGACAAACTCGGTAGAGTTTGAGGGATCGGTACGGAGACATCTGTATTTATCCCCCAGAGGCTGCAGAGTTAGGAAAACTTCACTCTTGTTCTTTCTTGTCGTGCGATTCTGTTTCCCAAATACTGATTGTCTTTCTACTCTATTCCTTCGCAGATGGCGAGAACACGTGCTTCCTCTTCTACCGCGCAGCAGCCCGAGCCCCCAGCAGCAGCTCCTACGAGGGGCAGAGGGCGAGGCCGAGGCCGTGCCAGAGGCCGAGGCCGGGGCAGAGCTCAGCCCTGAGCAGCGGTGGAGCCTCATGTTGATTATGATGAGGAGGTTCCAGCCACAGCAGCTCCGGTGGGCCCAGCTCAGGTCCCAGAGGGTTTTATAGCCACCCCAGTTCTTCGGGACGCTTTGGTGAGGTTGGTAGGCTTTATGGAGAGCGTCTCTCGAGCGGGTTTGCTTCCAATAGCACCAGCCACTTCTCAGGCTGGAAGAGGAGTTCAGACTCCTGTTACACGTACTCCGGAACAGGTAGCTCCCCAAGTTCAGGTTACAGTGGTTCAGCCAGCTGTGGCCGTTCAGCCGGGTATTGTGACTCAGACCGGCGATGGAGCGGCTATGTCCGCAGATGCTTTGTGGAGACTGGATAGGTTCACCAAGCTCTTCACCACCACATTCAGCGGTGCTTCTTCAGAGGACCCCCAGGATTTCTTATATAGCTGCCATGAGGTTCTTCGGACTATGGTACTATGGAGACCAATGGGGTCGACTTCGCCACCTTTCGACTAGCAGGATCCGCCAAGACTTGGTGGAGAGACTATTGTTTATCCAGACCAGCAGGGTCGCCATTATTGACTTGGGACCAGTTTGCAGAGTTGTTTTTGGAGAAGTTTCTCCCAGTTACCCAGTGAGAGGCAGTTCGAGCGCCTCCAGCAGAGCTCTATGACAGTCACTCAGTATGAGACTCGGTTCATTGATCTAGCACACCATGCTATTGTTATTCTCCCCACCGAGAGAGAGAGAGTGCGGAGGTTTATTGATGGGTTGATTCAGCCGATCCGTCTCCAGATGTCTATGGGAGCCGGGAGTGAGATTTCTTTTCAGGAGGCAGCCAATGTGGCCCGTAGAGTTGAGATGGCTCTTACACGGGGAGGTGGTCATGGGTCAGATATGAGGCCTCGTCATGCAGGTAGATTCAGTGGTACCTCATCTGGAGGTAGGGATTCTTATGGTAGAGGCCATCCTCCGAGGCCCTTTCAGTCAGCCCTACAGGTCTCACATGGTACTTCAGAGGGTCGTGGTTCTCAGCCGCATTATTCTGACCAGTAGCTTCACAGTTCCCCGTCACCACCTATCAGCACACCACCACTCCGTTATTCTCAACAGCTGAGGGCTTGTTTCACGTGTGGCGACACGAGGCACATAGCCAGGTATTGCCCTCGAGCTTCGGACAACTCTCAGCAGCAGGGTCCTCGCCCCATGATTCAGGCACCAGGTGATCCACAGGCCGCCCAGCCAGCTAGAGGCGGGGGTAGAGGCCATAGAGGTGGAGGTAGGGATCATAGAGGTAGAGCTCGGACCGCCAGAGGTAGAGGCCAGCCAGCAGCCGATCGTCCTAGAGATATGATTCAGGGAGGTGGGGCCCAGCCCTGGTGTTATGCTCTTCCAGCCAGGCCAAAGGCTGAGTCTTCAGATGCAGTTATTACAGGTACTATTCTGGTCTGTGATAGGGATGCTTCAGTGCTATTTGACCCTGGGTCTACGTATTCGTATGTGTCGTCCTATTTTGCACCCTACCTGGTTATGCCTAGTGATGCTTTGGGTATTCCTGTTTATGTGTCTACACCGGTGGGTGATTCTATAGTGGTCGACCGAGTTCATCATTCCTGTGTTATAGTGTTTGAGGGTCTTGAGACCCGTGTTGATTTATTGCTCTTAGACATGGTAGATTTTGACATCATATTAGGGATGGATTGGTTGTCCCCGTATCATGCCATCTTGGATTGTCACGCCAAGACCGTGACCTTGGCTTTACCAGATTTGGCCCGTTTGGAGTGGCGAGGGACCCCAGGTCATACCACTCGTAGTGTTATCTCATATGTGAAGGCTCGACGCATGGTCGAGAAGGGGTGTTTAGCTTATCTGGCGTATGTTCGCGGTTCCAGCGCAGAGGTCACTTCTATTGATTCTGTTCCTATTGTTCGGGAGTTCCCTGAGGTTTTCCCTTCAGACCTGCCGGGTATGCCGCCCGACAGGGATATCGATTTTTGTATTGATCTGGCTCCGGGCACGCAGCCCATTTCTATCCTGCCGTATCGCATGCCCCGCCAGAGTTGAAAGAGTTAAAGGATCAGTTGCAGGATTTGCTTGAGAAGGGTTTCATTAGACCCAGCGTTTCGCCTTGGGGTGCGCCGGTGTTATTTGTGAAGAAAAAGGATGGTTCGATAAGAATGTGCATTGATTACCGGCAATTGAACAAAGTGACGATAAAGAACAAGTATCCGCTGCCGAGGATTGATGATTTGTTCGACCAGCTTCAGGGTGCAAAGGTATTTTCAAAGATAGACTTGAGATCTGGCTACCATCAGCTGAGGATTAGGGCGCCCGACGTCCCTAAGACAGCATTCCGCACTCGATACGGGCATTATGAGTTCCTGGTCATGTCGTTTGGGTTGACCAATGCCCCAACAGCATTTATGGAGTTGATGAACCGAGTGTTTAGGCCATATTTGGACATGTTCGTGATAGTCTTTATTGATGATATTTTGGTGTACTCCCGCAGCCAGGAGGAGCACGAGCATCACCTCAGAGTGGTTCTTCATACTCTAAAGGATAGTCAGTTATATGCTAAGTTCTCGAAGTGCGAGTTCTGGTTGAGTTCGGTTGCATTTCTGGGTCACGTCGTATCAGCAGAGGGTATTCAGGTGGACCCGAAGAAGATAGAGGCAGTCAAGAACTGGCCTCGACCAGCATCAGCTACAGAGATTTGGAGTTTCTTGGGGTTAGCAGACTACGCTCGTCGGTTCGTGGAGGGGTTTTGGCGGTACTTGTGATATTTCGGCATGGGACGCGTTTTATTTGGCAGTTTTTTGGATGTTAAATACTATTGGATGGGTTACTTTTTATTGGCATTGGAAGCACATCACATTATGGCAGGGTAACGTTTCACAGTTTAATGAATCTTCCACTTATTTGATGGGCTGGTTAAGGGATTATTTATGGTTAAACTCTTCACAACTTATCAACGGATATAATCCTTTTGGTATGAATAGTTTATCGGTTTGGGCATGGATGTTCTTATTTGGACATCTTGTTTGGGCTACTGGATTTATGTTCTTAATTTCTTGGCGTGGATATTGGCAGGAATTGATTGAAACTTTAGCATGGGCTCATGAACGCACACCTTTGGCCAATTTGATTCGCTGGAGAGATAAACCAGTGGCCCTTTCCATTGTACAAGCAAGATTGGTTGGATTAGCTCACTTTTCTGTAGGTCATCATCTATCGCAGCCCCGATGACCAGGTTGACCCAGAAGGGTGCCCAGTTTAGATGGTCGGATGAGTGTGAGGCGAGCTTTCAGAAGATCAAGACAGCTCTGACTACGGCAACGGTATTGGTTTTGCCCACAGGTTCAGGGCCTTATACAGTTTATTGTGATGCTTCCCGTATTGGTCTTGGTGCGGTATTGATGCAGGATGGCAGAGTCATTGCCTATGCTTTGAGGCAGTTAAAGATCCACGAGAAGAATTATCCGGTTCATGATCTAGAGTTGGCAGCCATTGTTCATGCTTTAAAGATTTGAAGGCATTACCTGTATGGTGTGACGTGTGAGGTGTACACTGATCACAAGAGTCTTCAGTACTTGTTCAAGCAGAAGGAGTTGAACTTGAGGCGGAGGAGGTGGTTGGAGTTATTGAAAGATTATGATGTTACTATTTTATATCACTTGGGGAGAGCCAACATGGGTAGTCTTGCTTATATTCCGGTCAGCCAGAGACCGCTTGCTTTGGACATTCAGGCCTTGGCCAATCGATTTGTGAGGTTGGACATTTCTAAGCCTAGCAGAGTGTTAGATTGCACGGTCGCTTGTTCTTCATTATTGGAGCGTATCCGTGATCGTCAGTTTGATGATCCCCATTTGTGTGTCCTAAGAGACACGGTGCAGCGTGGAGGTGCCACGAAGGTGACCTTAGATAGTGATGGTGTTTTGAGATTGCAGGGGTGAGTTTGTGTGCCCAATGTCGATGGGATTCGAGAGTTGATCTTAGCGGAGGCTCATGGTTCTCGATACTCTATTCATCCGGGCGCCGTGAAAATGTATCAGGACTTGCGGTAGCATTATTGGTGGCGTAGGATGAAGAAGGATATTGTTGCATATGTAGCTCGGTGTCTGAACTGTCAGCAGGTTAAGTATGAGCATCAGAGGCCTGGTGGTTTGTTTCAGAGGATTGAGCTTCCTGAATGGAAGTGGGAGAGGATTACCATGGATTTTGTTACCGGACTTCCGTTGACTCAGAAGGAGTTCGATGCGATATGGGTTATTGTTGATAGGCTGACCAAGTCAGCACATTTCATTCCTATGGCAGTCTTCTATTCATCCGAGAGGTTAGCTGAGATTTATATCCGGGAGATTGTTCGCCTTCATGGTGTGCCGGTATCAATCATTTCCGACCGGGGTACGCAGTTTACCTCGCGTTTCTAGGGTGCAGTTCAGCGAGAGTTGGGCACACGGGTTGAGTTGAGCACAACGTTTCATCCTCAGACGGACGGTCAGTCTGAGCGGACTATTCAGATTTTGGAGGATATGCTCCGAGCTTGTGTTATCGACTTTGGAGATTCGTGGGACCAGTTTTTGCCTTTAGCAGAGTTCGCCTACAACAACAGCTACCAGTCCAGCATCTAGATGGCTCCATATGAGGCGTTGTATGGTAGGCGATGTCGGTCTCCAGTGGGATGGTTTGAGCCGGGAGAGGCTCGGTTATTGGGTACAGATTTAGTTCAGGAGGGCTTTGGATAAGGTCAAGATCATTCAGGACAGGCTTCGTTCGGCTCAGTCGCGTCAAAAGAGTTATGCAGATCGTAAGGTTCGGGATGTAGCTTTCATGGTTAGTGAGCGGGTCTTGCTCCGAGTGTCGCCCATGAAGGGCGTGATGATATTTGGGAAGAAGGGCAAGCTTAGCCCTAGGTTCATTGGTCCATTTGAGATCCTTGATCGAGTGGGAGAGGTGGCTTATAGACTTGCTTTGCCGCCTAGCTTGTCAGCCGTGCATCCAGTGTTTCATGTGTCCATGCTTCGGAGGAATCACGGCGATCCAACCCACGTGTTAGATTTCAGCACTGTCCAGTTGGACAAGGATATGTCTTATGAGGAGGAGCCAGTAGCTATTCTAGATCGGCAGGTTCGACAGTTGAGGTCGAAGAGTTTTCCTTCAGTGCGTGTCCAGTGGAGAGGTCAGCCCCCTGAGGCATCGACCTGGGAGTCTGAGTCTGATATGCGGAGCCGTTATCCCCATCTATTTCCCGACTCAGGTACTTCTTTCTTTTGTCCGTTCGAGGATGAACGGTTGTTTTAGAGGTGGAGAATGTGATGACCCAAAGGGTCATCACCTATTTTCTTATTCATTCCGTGCTTCTGAGGCCTCAAAAACCTCATTTACGGTTGCCTCGAATTGTGTGCGCAGTCCGGGCACGTAGCTGGAAAGCTTAAATATGGATTCTGTGTGAAAAATGCTAAATTTTGATATTAATATGGTTAAAGTTGACTTTGGTCAATATTTTGGGTAAACGGACCCGGACCCGTGATTTGACGGTCACGGAGGGTCCGTAGAAAAATATGGGACTTGGGCGTATGCCCGGAATCGAATTCCGAGATCCCAAGCCCGAGAAATGAATTTTTGTGTGAAATTGTTTTCTGAAATTAATTAAGGAAAATGGAAAGGAAATTTGATCAGAAGACTATGGTATCGGGCTCGTATTTTTGTTCCGACGCCCGGTACAAGTCTTATATGTGATGTAAGCGCTTTCTGTAAAAATTTGGTTGAAAACGGACGTCGTTTGACGTGTTTCGGTCTCGAAATGGAAATTTGATGCTTTATGAACATTTCAAAGAAAAACATGAGTTTTGAGGCTTGATTCGATGTATATGATGTTATTTGGCGATTTGATCGCACGGATAAGTCCGTAGGATGTTTTTGAGGTTGTGTGCATAATTGGTTAGGAGCCCCGAGGGCTCGGGTGAGTTTTGCTTAGGCATGGGGTTGCATTTCTCACTTTGAAAAAAAATCTGGTATCAGTTATCTGCAATTTTTGCATTTGCAAAGCCAGAGTTCGCAAATGCGAATGCCCAGCTATCGCAAATGCGAAGGCTGGTTCGCAAATGCGAAGCCAGCCCAGGCAGGCCAAGGTCCGCAAATGCGAAGCCAGGCATCACAATGCGATGGACACTGGTTCGCAAATGCGAGACCCAGTTCGCAAATGCGAAGGGTCCCTTGGGCAGCTTGAGTTCGCAAATGCGGACAATAATGTCGCAATTCCCAAGCCTGTTGGGTTCGCAATTGCGAACCCATGTTCGCATTTCCCACATCTGAGGCCTGCATTTTTCATACTAAGACGAATTTTCAACCCATTTCTTCATTCTTTCAAACTCAAACACTCTATAGGCAATTTTCCAAGAAACTTATCTCCTCCAAATCATTTGTAAGTCAATTTTTACTTAACTTCTTCAATCTTTAACATCATTAAACATGTTTTCATCTTAAAATCAAGGATTTTCATAGGTGAAAATGGAGATTTTGGGTAGAACTTAGGTTTTCTTAAAATTTGGGATTTGGACTTCAATTTGAGGTCGGATTTCAAAACTAATCATAGATACGAACTCGTGGGGGAATGGGTAATCGGGTTTTGGTTCGAACCTCGGGTTTTGACCATGTGGGCCCGGGGGCGTTTTGGGAATTTTTAATTAAAACTTTGGGAAATTCATTTTCATGCATTCGAATTGATTCGATTAGCATTTGTTGATACATTCAAGTAAATTGTGACTAGATTCGAGCGGTTTGGTGGTGAATTCGAAGGGTAAAGCTATACTAGAGGCTTGAGTTGAGTTTGGAGCATTTGAGGTAAGTGTTTGGTTTAACCCTAGCTTGAGGGAATAGGAGTAGAGTCTTATTTGTTAATTGCTATTTGTCGAGTACGGTGTATAGGCATGGTGACGAGTATCTATACACTGGTGTCGAGCATGACCGTGAGTCCTAACTTGCTAAATTATCGAATTTGTAATTGTTATTTATGAGGAATTGGTTGGAAATCTTTAACACTGAGCCAGTAATTGTTGAGACTAAGTGTGGATGTAATTGTCTTGAGTAGAGATTGAATGAGTTTGGTTATAGCTGAATCTCCCTTGCCGGGATAGTTTATTATATTACATTGCTCCCTTGCCGGGATAGTTATTACAACATCTTTCTCCCTTGCCGGGATTATATGTGTATTGTGTTGAAAGAAATAGGATCGTGTGGCACGCCGACCACGAGTTATTATGAAATGGGATCGTGTGGCACGCCGACCACGAGTTATTGTGAAATGGGATCGTGTGGCACGCCGACCATGAGTTATTATGAAATGGGATCGTGCGGCACGCCGACCACGGGTTATTATGAAATGGGATCATGTGGCACGCCGACCACGAGTTATTATGAAATGGGAACGTGTGGCACGCCGACCACGTGACATTTTTGTAATGGGAGCGTGTGGTACGCCTACCACGTGATGTAAGAAAATGGGATCGTGTTGCACGCCTGCAATGAGAGGAAATTGAAATAAGTGAAAGTGGTTTGTTTTCCTTTATTCTGTGTTAAAAGAAATCATATGTAGTTTCTCTTGTTATTCCTGATATTCCGTTTATCTGCTTCCCCATAAGCATGTTCCCACTTCCCAGCTTTAATTGCTTACGTTCCGCTATTATTTTGTTGTACTTGTATATATATATCTGCACAGGTTTATCTGGTAGTCTGGTCTAGCCTCGTCACTACTTCGCCGGGGTTAGGCAAGGCACTTACCAGCACATGGGGTCGGTTGTGCTGATGCTACACTCTATGCATCTTTTTGCACAGATCACAGCACCGGAGCAGCAGCTTTTGGACAACAGTAGGAGCATTCGGGAGCTGACTTCAGTCCAGGGACATTCGAGGTAGCCTTGCTGACGTCCGCAAGCCCGGAGTCCCTTTCTATTTTATTCAGTTTGTTATCATTTGTACCGAAGCAAACAATTTTATGTTTCGTTCGAACCTTGTATTTAGTATTCTCTAGACGCTCGTGAGTATTGCGACACCAGTCTTGGGTAGAGGATTTTGTTAAACTTCTGCATTTCTTTCAGTTAAATATATTTGAGACTTCCGTTTTATTATTAATGCTTTATTGCTTTCTAATATTGACGATGTTCGCTAAAAGAGGTAATTGATAATTGGCTTGCCTAGCTCCTATTAGTAGGCGCCATCACGACTTCCGAGGGTGGGAAATTCGGGTCGTGACAGCATGATTCTGGAAAGCTTTTTATATGGAAAATTTATGAAATAACAATTTCTGGCCTAAAAAGTTAATTTTTGTTGACTTCGGTCAACGTTTTGGGTAAACGGACCCGGACCCGTGTTCTGCCGGTCCCGGTGGGTCCGTAGTAAAATATGGGACCTAGGCATATGCCCGGAATCGAATTCCGAGGTCCCTAGCCCGAGAAATGAATTTTTGATGAAAATTGTTAAACTGAAATTATAAAGGTTTTAAGAATTTGGTTAATAATTGATCTTGTTGATACCGGGTCCGTATTGTGGTTCCGGAGCCCGGTACATGTCCGTTATGATATTTATACCCTATCTGTAAAATTTGGTGAGAAACGAGACTGATTTGATGTGATTCTGACCTTTGATTGAAAAGTTAGAATTTTTAAAACTTTCTTGAAAATTTCATGCAAATTGGTGCTAAATTCATAGTTCTAATGTTATTTTCGCGATTTGATCGCACAAGCAAGTTCGCATGATATTTTAAGACTTGTTTGCATGTTTGGTTTGGAGCCCCGAGGGCTCGGGTGAGTTTCGGATAGGCTACGGGATGTTTTAGACTTGAAAATTCTGGTATTTTTGGCTTCAACTGTCATCTGGTATTTCCTTCTTCGCGTTCGCGAAGGGACTCTCGCGAACGTGAAGAGTAAGTTGTTCTGAAGGAGAAATCCTTCTACGTGAACGCGAAGCACTGGTCGCGAATGAGGAGCGTTGGGGGCATTACCCTTCGCGAACGCGACTAGGTTATCGCGAACGCGAAGCATGGGACCTGGGGGAGGGGAGAGTTGCTCATCGCGAATGTGACACTAGGCTTGCGAACGCGGAGGCTGGGGGAGCATACCTTCGCGAACGCGATGGGTATCTTGCGAACACGAAGGCGGACGCTGCTCATCGCGAATGCGACAGGCTTCTCGCGAACGCGAGGAAGACCTGTCCAGTGATTTTAAAACAGAACCAAAGTTGGGATTTGTTAAAATTTTCATATTTTCTTCACTAGAACTCGACCTAGGGCAATTTTTGAAGAGGGATTTCAACACCAAATCATAAGTTTGTGTTCTTTAACTCATTTCCTTCAATTTCCAGCAACACCCATTAGATTTCTAGCCCTAAATCTTGTTCTTTCATGGTAGATTAGGGATTTTGGAAAAAATTGGGAATTTTGCAAATTTGGGAATTTAGACCTCGATTTGGGGTCGGATTCCGTAACTAATTACATATTTGGGCTCGTGGGTGAATGAATTTTGGTTTGACCTCGTGTTTTACCAACGGGCCCGGGGTCGATTTTTGACTTTTGGGAAGAAAGTTGGGAAACCTATAATTATGCATTGGAATTAATTTCTTTAGCGATAATTGATGTTATTAAGTTAATTATGACTAGATACGAGTGGATTGGAGGTGGAATCTAGAGAAAAGGCGATAATTGAGATTTGAGTTGGCCGTTGGATTGAGGTAAGTGTTATGCCTAACTTTGACTTGAGGGATTAGGAATCCCCGACTTATTTGTTATGTGAAAATTCATGTGTGTGGCGTATAGATGGGGTGACGAGTACCTATGCGCCGCCAAATCATCTGTTTAGCATGTTCCCTTCCCCGTTCCCAATATAGTGTTTCTCCTGTCTTAATTGCTACATGTTTATTGGTGCTTCCATGCTTAATTGTTTCTTGTTATATGTCGTTTTCGTTATTGAAGGTATTAATTGTTCCGCAGTTCATTGTATTATATTATTGGTTCAAGTTGGTTTATCGGTGCTTCATGTTACATTTTGGTTGGTCTCGTTGTGGTATTAATTGATGAAGTTTCATAATTGTATAGATTTCCGTTTGTTTTGGTTTGAGGCATAAATATTGTGGACGGCTTTGAGCTAAATTGTGAAATACTTGTTCTTATTGTGTGATTGGTACTTATATGCTGGGATTAGGTTGCACGCCGCAACAGGAGGAATAAGGGCGAAATGTGATTGTCTGGTGGGATCGGGTTGCGCGCCGCAACAGGAGTAATAAGGGTGGACAGGTGGGATCGGGTTGCACGCCGCAATAGGAGGAATAAGGGTGATATATTGAGGAGCAATAAGGGTGGACTGGTGGGATCGGGTTGCACGCCGCAACATGAGTAGTAAGGGTGAATGTTCATATTGTTACTAATTATATGGTGGGATCGGGATGCACGCCGTATCATTTTGTTGTTTATATATTCTTCTTCTGCTGTGATTTTATTCCTGTAGTATTGTAACTCTCTTAAGGATTGGTTATAGCTGAGTACTGGCAAGATATTTGGGTTCCATATTTATTTGGCTGCAAGTTACTGTTCCACTTCGTTCCGTATTTCCTTTTTGCTTTATTATATATTGTTGTAGGTTATATTGTATATGCCCCGCCGTAGCCTCGTCACTACCTCATCGAGGTTAGGCTCGGCACTTACCAGTACATGAGGTCGGTTGTACTGACACTGCACTCTACACTTTCTGTGCAAATTTTGGAGTTGGTTGTGGCTGATCGAGAGGTCGGCTGCAAGCATTCATCTAGGAGACCCAAGGTAGTCCTGCAGGCGTTCGCAGGCCCTGGTGTCCCCTCCTATGAATCTACATTTCAGTTTTATTTTCTTTCGAGACATATGTATTTTTTTTCAGACCCATACTTGTAGATATTCATAGAATGTTCGTGGGTTGTGACACCAGTTTCTGGGTGGTAACAGTTTTCAGTATTTGTTAACAGTATATGGATAACTAGTAAATTATGTGCTTCCACAATTACTTCCGTTTAATTTAGCTTTGTTAGTTCTAACTATAAAATATAAAGGAAAAATGTAAATAGAACTCTAACGTTGGCTTGCCTAGCGAGTGCGATGTTAGGCGCTATCAGGGTCCCGACGGTGGAAAATTCTGGTCGTGACAACACATGCTCCCCAATCAGAGTCACAGTAGGCAGTGAGTTGCCCAGTATCTCCTGTAGGCATGATCAACCCCATACCAAGAGCTTCTTTGATATATCTCGCTACCCTTAAAGCTACTTCCATATGAGGTACTTTAGGAGAGTGCATGTATTGACTTAGTACATGTACTGCAAAAGCAATTTTAGGTCTGGACATAGTTAGATATAATAGTCTCCCCACCAATCTGTGATAGCTGCTGGGAACTTCAAAGTGCTTAGCCCGACTTGATTCCTTGTGTTTGATATACTCATCATACTTCACTGATGCAAGTTTTTTGGTTCAGTTCTAGTGGAGTACCAGCTGGCTTAGCTCCTCCCAGGCCTGCCTCAGCAATTAGCTCAAGAGCATACTTTCTTTGACACATAAAGAATGCTTTATTTGAGCTTGCAAATTTAATGCCAAGGAAGAACTTTAACTCCCCCAAATCTTTCATCTTGAACCTCTGTTGCAATTTGCACTTAATGTCATTGATCAGACTTGGTGTAACGACCCGACCGATCGTTTTTAGCATTTGCATTTCGCTTGGTAGTTTGGGGGCACGAGTAGCTCCGTATGATGTATTAGGACTTGTATGTATTTGAGTTCATTCTGAGTTGATTTAGTATGTTTCGGCGTGAGTATTTGGAAGTTGAAAGTTCATTAAGTTTGATTTGAGGTGCGTTTTGTCATTTCGATATTGATATGTGTGTTTTGAGGCCTCGAGTAGGTCCATATTATGATATGGAACTTGTTGGTATGTTTCGACGGGGTCCCAAGGGGATCAGGTGAGTTTCGGATAGGTTTGGATTGTGTTGCGCTCGTTTTTCTTATGTTTCGATATCGTTTCTTCAAGCATAAATGGTAGCACATTGAACAAATGAGCTCCGATTTCTGTTTTGATTGAAGCATTAGATTCGTATCGTAATTATGGAGCTGTAGAAAAAAGAATCGTCAAATTTAGACATCGTATGAGAATTTTATGGTCATTTTACTAAGAATTGGGTTGCCAGATTTTTTTAGATTAATTACGAATTTGCCACTGACTGCGTATTTAAAAATCTGCACTATTTTCAAATATTGAAACCAACATATCTTCTTCAATATAAGGTCAAATAGAGTGATTCAAGAGCTTAACTTGCCTAGAATCTCACAAAGAATACATTGGAGGCATCAAAAGTGAGTTTCGAGATCTTTTGGCACAAGAAACGAGGCAGAACAATGTTAAAATGAGAGTTATGTGAATTTAACATATTTTGAGTTTGGGAGCTCGAAATCGGGCAATTTTCGAGGCGATTTTCAGCATACGAATTGGGGTAAGTGTTCTCTACTCGATTTTGATTATATTTCGTGAACCTATCTTCGATTTTAGCTTTTCGTTGATGACTTTTAAAGAAGAAATTGGGGGTTTTGGCCTAAAGTTTTATAATATGAATTTTTGAATTTTGAACACCGATTCTGAGTCGAATTTGAGTGAAACTAGTATGGTTGAACTCATAATTGAATGGGTTGACGGATTTTTTGAGTTTTGTTGGGTTCCGAGGTGCGGGTCCGGGTTGGGCTTTTTGGCCGATTTTGGGCTTTTGATTAAAGATTCGACCTTTTTCGATTGGGATTGGTTCATTTAGCGTTGTTTGATGTATTTGAGTTGTTTTTGATTAGTTTGAAGCCGTTCGGAGGTCGAAATGCGCGTTATGGCATTCTTAGAGCATCTTCTGGCTTGCTCAGTGTCGGAATTGGCTTATTTAAGATAAGTAACTCTTCTAAACTTAGTGTTGAGGGTATGAAACCCTGAATTATGTGTTATGTGATTAATGTTGAGGTGACACACATGCTATGTGACGGGCGTGTGGGCGTGCACCCTGTGAGTTGTGACTCTGTTGTTTCCAGGGCACTATTTAGTGGCCCAGTTTGTTGATATTTGTGTTTCTCACCATGTGATAAAGTAATTGAGCTGTACATCATGCTAGATATCATGTTTAGGTTTTATGCTGATATTGTTGTGACCCTTAGCGGACGTTTCTTGCTGTCATCTCATTGAATTCATTGATATTTCGTACTCAGCCATATTCATGCATTCATATCATATCTCAGTCTCAGTTGTTACTTATTGATACATCATATCATTATTTTAGGTTAGTTTTCAGGACATTGTGAGCCTGTGGGTGAGACTTGAGAGATTGATGACGGAGTGAGGCCGAGAGCTTGATTATGAGAGACAGTTATGGGATCGGGCTGCACGACGTAGCATGTTTCCTTGATTATTGAGTAAGGCTGAGGGCCTGATTGATTTATGCCATGATTGGCTTGTTATAGCGCTTGGGCTGAAGGAGTCCCTATGGAGTCTGCACACCCCTAGTGAGTGCGGTTGATTATATTCACGGATAGATCTTCCCTTGGTATAGAGATGGATCTTCTCCATAAGGCTGGATTGGCCTGTTTCCTCGGTACTGGGTGACTTATAGTCAGTGATGTATATATTCCGGGATGGATCTTCGCTGGGCCAAATGGGCCATATATAGTACCGAGTGGTTGAGCATGATGAGTGGAAAGTGTGAGACAGTGAGATTGAGTACTCTGAGAGTGTGAGTACATGATTCATCTCAGAGGTACATGGCATTGGAATGCATATATGGCATACATTCATAGAGACGTATTTTTCATGTTGTACGGTATCACATCATTCATGACTTTTACACACATTGATATGTGGGCATAGAGTGGTATTTCACACTTATTACTTGGAAAGTTAATGAAACATTTTTATCGTGGAAAGGATTTTTCAGGAAAACTACAGTTTTTAAACTGTCTCAAAAATTTTCAACGATTTCAATAAAGGATTTGGGTTTTCACTGATATACTTGAAAAGCAAAACTATTTTCGAAAAACTGTGCAAAAGCTGAACATTTTTTTATCTCTGAGATTATTTCCTTGTTTATATGCTCTACGTTGTATGAACTGCTGTTGGTTATTGGTGTTGGACCCGATCAATGTTCCAGCTCGCCATTGCTTTCAACCTGAGATTAGGTTTGTTATTTTTTGAGTACATGGGGTCGGTTGTACTCATACTGCACTTCATGACATTGCGTGTAGATCCCAGATGGCGATGTTGCTGTGTTCGATGGTTTCTAGATTCGAAGGCGTACTTGCGTTCCTGCTGTAGCTACCTCTTGTTCACGGTAGCCTTAGATTAAAAAAATTCTGTTTATGTACGTTTCAAACAGAAGACGTATTTTCTTCATATCAACTTTGTAAACTCTATTCTTAGAAGCTCATGATTTGTTCTACTAGTCATTGGGAAATGTAATAGATCCAGATAATTTATTTTGTTTAATTGACTTATTAGAAATATTGAAATTGGATAGTTATTAGTTGGCTTACCTAGCGGGTTGGGGTTAGGTGCTATCACGACTAGTGGATTATGGGTCGTGACAGATTGGTATCAGAGCTCGAGGGTCTTTGGTTCTACAAGTCATGGGCAAGTGTCTAGTAGAGTCTTGCGGATCGGTATGTTGACGTTCATACCTATCTTCGAGAGGCTACAGGGTATTTAGGATTACTTCCCATCTTTCTTTCCTTATCGTGCAACATTGATTCAGCTTGAAGCGTAATCCTTTGAATTCCTTCCACGCATTCGTATGCACACTTGAGCGTTCGGTATTAGTTGTGCACCGACGTCTTGTGATTCCCTGAATGAGGTGCGAGATGTGATTTTTGTGTGTTGATGATGGGCCAGTCTGGAGGACTTGAGGCCGAGTTTTGACTGTAGCTGGAGCACTGAGGTGTTGATCGTGTGAGCATGTGCTTTTGTATTTATATGTCCGGAAGTGTCCCTATTAGTGGAATTTGTGGCTAGATGGCTACGTGATGAGTATGATGTGACTGCAAGATGTGTTCATATGATTTGAATGTGACGAGAAGTGTTTGCTTGAGGTGTAGAAAGAACTATTTGGTGCTTGATTTCCATCTTGATTTGACGTATAGTCTTGAGTTATAGGTGTGTTGGAGGATCCTTTTCATGTTGTTTAGTTGAGGAGTGGAGTAGATTTTTATGTCGTGATATGAGTTCATACTCAGGAAGATTAAGTGGTTGCGTAATAGTTATAACTGTGGAAGGGTATAGAAAGATGTCAGTTTGAGGCTAAGCAGGTGGGTTATCTCCTGCGGGATGTCCTGAGGTTGTGTGATCCCTATGTTGTTTTGTTGAGAGTTCTTTTTTACCAGTGAATTATATGTAGTGCAATTTGAGTTTGGATCGCTTGTGAAATTTGGCTTGACTGTTACGAGGATGAATACGATATTTGCAAATGATTTGAGGTATTATATGGTTTGTGTTACATGAGCTTAGGAAGGATTTAGTTGAATCCTATTGTGGTGTTATGCCGGTATGGGGTGGCTATTGTAAGTTATCAGATGCTTTATTCCTTGGCTTTGAGCCAAGTAGGGGAGTTTGTTATCGACGGGTTGATTTCACGGTTATGTGTTGTATTGGTTTCAGTTGAGGTATACTAGGGAATCGGTTATGACTTACAGAGGTCGAGGTCGAGGGTGACTCGAGTAAAGGAAATATTGGATAATGGCTGTATTATGCTTTATAGGTACATGAGGAACATTGGATGATTGAGTTGTTATTTGTAAAGGATGTAGTGTGCATGGAGTAGGGATTCACTCGGTTGCTTAAAAGAGTAGATTACTTCCTTGGGTGTTGTTGTGCTAATAGGGCACAGGTCGTTCGGTTTGTTTGATCACTTTAATTAAGATCTGAGTAGAGTGGAAGGTTCTCAAGAATGGTTCTAATGGACTCAAGATCTAATATGGCAATTGAGAATTTTGTGGATTTGTACATGGCTAGAATCAGAGGGTTACATTGGATGGTGTCGAGACTCGCAGTATTTCTATATCATTGTGGACTCTACATTTCAGTATCAGGAAGGTAAAATGAACAGCTTTAAACTCACAGAAGGTCTCTTCAGAGTGGGTATCTTGGTTGTGGTACTTGTGGGGTGCTTAAGAGAGCATTCAGCCGCTTATGAGCCTTAGGGCGGTGTGGTTTTATGCTTGGGTCTCGTGTGGTGAGTCTTGGTTGAGGATTGTGGGCATTATGGCGAGGAGAAGTATCAATTTGAAGGTAATTCAGAAGGAACTCGGAGAAATAGGACAGCTTGGTAGTAGTTGGATCGGCATAGTAATGAATATGATCGATTCTTTGGGTGCTTATGATGTTGTGGGCTTCTACATGTGTTTCATGGCAATGCTCTTGGGTTTTTAGTGACCTGCATGGATTAGTTGAGTTATAGAGATTTAGTTTTGATGGCTTAATGTGCAAATAGGTTTCGAAGAGATCTCAATAGTTTCTACCACAGTGAGGAGCATATTTCCTATTGGCGTGAGGAGCATGTGATGTATAGTGATTTTCTCCGCATGAAATCAAATAGAAAGTTCTTGGCTAATTGAGTATGTAGTTGCTTGTGACTCGGAGTGGATTATGAAGTTCTCATATTTTTCATTTGATGGCATAGTACACGCGGTGTGTTCTGTAAGATTGAGATTTGCATGTGTAAGGTCACGGTTCAGTTTTGAAGGGAAGGTCATGAGTCCTTAGGCAGCATGGACGTTTTCAGATGACTAGGTAAATGACATTACTATTAGTTATGGCTTGATGAGAGTGTAGGTTTCAGAAGTGGTATTGTGTTTTAATTTATGGATGCTTCATTAGTATTGCGGTACTCGCTTGGTTGATCGATTGTTGATATTCAGAATTTTGCTATGTGGCACAGAGGAGTTATAGAAGTACTCCTTGTGGGATGATCGCATATTGGAGAAGTGTTAGGCATTCAGGCGATGGAGTTGAGATCAGATATGGTGATTTGTGTGTTCTATGGATTTGGAGGCTGGGAGTTCTCATGAGTAGATTGTTTCGTGGCTGGGGACTGTGCAAATGTAGCCAAGGTTGGGTAGAGGGTAGTATGTGTTGTGATTCAGTCATTGTGGACTTTCGGAGGGTTATTTTTCTATTGTGGGTGACCAGAGTTGATTTGGGGTTCATTGGTAGGCCAATATGGGTGTGTGTTCTGCACCAGGTCGGATTTGTTGACTCCGAACTGCTATTGTTGAGGGATGTGCCATTCAGTTGTTGTTGAGCTTATTCGTGTTCTGAAATGATCTGTGAGTTACCCTTCTATGTTACGAGGAGTTATGAATCGTTGGTTATATGCACACATGATGCGGTTCTATTTGGGCTTATAGTGGAAATTTGAGCAAGATGAGTATTCGGGTATTGCGTGATTCATTGCGCGTTGGCTATGTTCTTTTCGGATGGTGGCATTGTGTTATTTTCTCTCTGTGGTTGTGGTAATGCACTTTGGGTACTTGATGTCGAATTTCGCGTGGTTATTGATTTTGAGCAAGGCGGCTCGAGGTATATAATATGGACCAGCATTTGGATGGGGTCACGCATTGCAGTAAAGTTATGTTGAGATATGATCCTTGGTGTCGGATTCGTGTGTTTTGGTTCTACGGTGTGTGCTAGGCTCTTAGGACGGTGTTGTGACGGTACTTGTTAAGCTGGCAAGACAATTCTCTTGTTTGAGGCATTTTTAGGATTTAGTACATTTGGAATGTTGCTATTTGGTGCACGGGTTGTGGCTTTAAGCTGTTTTAATGTGTCATGTCACTAGAGTGATTATGTTAGATGGGATGAGGTCATCGTACCTAGAATGGGTGCTATCGGATCAGATTGCGGTATATTTGGAAGGATATTGATGCTGATCAGGTTAGAAATCTGCTATAGTTCCTGTCGGAGAAGTGGGAGCTCCATGACTTGTTGATTTGACAAATAGTTATGAGTTTCTGCGCGTTTCTTTCATCATTGGCAGTTATATGAAGCTGTTAGAACGAGGCTTTGTTTGATAAGAGGTTTATTACCGACATTGGGTTGTTTTGAGCAGCTACTATGATTAGAAATTATCGCTATGAGTGTTTGAGTTATATGGTATATCATATGATTCCATCTTAGGTTATGACTATGGCTTGTCACAACTTGTTCAGACTTATACAGTGTGAATATGCGAGATTCTGGTCTTATAGAAAATTTCGGATGTGGAAATTGGATTCAAAGGCTTATGGGCTAGGTTGGGTTAAGGAATTTCAGTCATGTTGTGTTATCAGACCTATATGGGATAGGGTGACGTGGGATCACCCCGGGTATGTGCGTAGTGAGGTTACACGGTGATTCGATTGCTTTTGGAACAAATCTGGGAACGTTCGAGGACGAATATGTTTAAGTGGGGGAGAATGTAACGACCCGACCGATCGTTTTTAGCATTTGCACTTCGCTCAGTAGTTTGGGGCCACGAGTAGCTCCGTATGATGTATTAGGACTTGTGTGTAAAATTTGAGTTCATTCTGAGTTGATTTGATATGTTTCGGCGTGAGTTTTTGGAAGTCGAAAGTTCGATAGTTCATTAAGTTTGATTTGAGGTGCTTTCACCGTTTCGATATTGTTATGTGTGTTTTGAGGCCTCGAGTAGGTCTGTATTATGATATGGAACTTGTTGGTATGTTTCGACGGGCCGAGGGGCTCAGGTGAGTTTCGGATAGGTTTGGGTTGTGTTGCGCTCGTCTTTCTTATGTTTCGACGTTGTTTCTACAAGCATAAATGGTACCACATTGAACAAATGAGCTCCGATTTCTGTTTTGATTGAAGAATTAGATCCGTATAATAATTACGGAGCCATAGCAAAAAGAATCATCAAATTTGGACATCGTATGAGGATTTTATGGTCATTTTACTAAGAATTGGGTTGCTAGATTTTTCAGATTAATTACGAAATTGCCACTGACTACGTATTTAAATATCTGCACTATTTTCAAATATTGAAACTAACGTATCTCCTTCAATATAAGGTCAAATAGAGTGATTCAAAAGCCTAACTTGACTGGAATTTCACAAGAAATCCATTAGAGACATCAAAAGTGAGTTTCGAAATCTTTTGTCACAAGAAACGAGGCAGAAATAGTGTTAAAATGAGGGTTTTGTGCATTTAACATATTTTAAGTTGGGAAGCTCGGAATTGGGCAATTTTTGAGGCGATTTTCAGCATATGAATTAGAGTAAGTGTTCTCTACTAGGTTTTGATAATATTTTGTGAATCTATCTTCGATTTTAGCTTTTGGTTGATGAATTTTAAAGAAGAAATTGGGGGTTTGGCCTAAAGTTTCATAATATGAATTTTCGAGTTTTGAACACCGATTAGGAGTCGGATTTGAGTGGAACTAGTATGGTCGAACTCATACTTGAATGGGTTGACGGATTTTGTAAGTTTTGTCGGGTTCCGAGGTGCGGGTCCGGGTTGGGCTTTTTGGCCGATTTTGGGCTTTTGATTAAAGATTCGTCCTTTTTGGATTGGGATTGATTCCTTTAGCATTGTTTGATGTATTTGAGTTGTTTTTGACTAGTTTGAAGCCGTTCGGAGGTCGGAATGCGCGTGATGGCATTCTTGGAGCATCGTTTGGCTTGCTCGGTGTCGGAATTAGCTTATTTAAGATAAGTAACTCTTCTAAACTTAGTGCTGAGGGTATGAAATCCCGAATTATGTGTTATGTGATTGATGTTGAGGTGACCCACATGCTAGGTGATGGGCATGTGGGCGTGCGCCATGTGAGTTGTGACTCTGTTATTTCCAGGGCACTGTTTAGTGGCCAGTTTGTTGATAATTGTGTTTTTCACCATGTGATAAAATAATTGAGCTGTACATCATGCTAGAGATCATGTTTAGGTTTTATGCTGACATTGTTAGGACCCCTAGCGGTCGTTTCTTGCTGTCATCTCATTGAATTCATTGATATTTCGTACTCAGCCATATTCATGCATTCATATCATATCTCAGTCTCAGTTGTTACTTATTGATACATCATATCATTATTCCGGGACAGTTTTCATGACATTGTGAGCCCGTGGGTGAGACTTGAGAGATTGATGACGGAGTGAGGCCGAGAGCCTGATTATGAGAGACAGTTATGGGATCGGGCTACACGCCGCAGCATGTTTTATTGATTATTGAGTAAGGCCGAGTGCCTGATTGATTTATGCCATGATTGGCTTGGTATAGCGCTTGGGCTGAAGGAGCCCCTCCGGAGTCTGCACACCCCTAGTGAGCGCGGTTGATTATATTCAGGGATGGATCTTTCCTAGGTATGGAGATGGATTTTCCCCATGAGGTTGGATTGGCCTATTTCCTCGGTACTGGGTGACTTATAGTCAGTGATGTATATATTCCGGGATAGATCTTCCCTGGGCCAAATGGGCCATATACAGTACCGAGTGGTTGATCATGATGAGTGGAAAGTGTGAGACAGTGAGATTGAGTACTCTGAGAGTGTGAGTACATGATTCATCTCTGAGGTACATGGCATTGGCATGCATATATGGCATACATGCATAGAGACGCATTTTCCTCATGCTGTAGTATCACATCATTCATGACTTTTTACACACATTGATATGTGGGCATAGAGTGGTATTTCACACTTATTACTTGGAAAGAAAATGAAACATTTTTATCGTGGAAAGGATTTTTCAGGAAAATTACAGTTTTCAAACTATCTCAAAATTTTTCGATGATTTCGATAAAGGATTTGGGTTTTCACTGATATACTTGAAAAGCGAAACTATTTTCAAAAAATTGTGCAAAAGCTGAACATTTTTTTTATCTCAGAGATTATTTCCTTGTTTAAATGCTCTACGTTGTATGAACTGTTGTTGGTTATTTGTGTTGGACCCGACCAATGTTCCAGATCGTCACTGCTTTCAACCTGAGGCTAGGTTTGTTACTTTTTGAGTACATGGGGTTGGTTGTACTCATACTACACTTCCTGCATATTGCGTGCAGATCTCGGATGCAGATGTTGCCGCGTTCGATGGTTGCTGGATTCGAAGGCGTACCTGCGTTCTTGCTGGAGCTACCTCTTGTTCACAGTAGCCTTAGATTATAAAAATTTTGTTTATGTATGTTTCAAACAAAAGACGTATTTTCTTCATATCAACTTTGTAAACTCTATTCTTAGAAGCTCATAATTTGTACTACCAGTCCTTGGAAAATATAATAGATCCAGATAATTCATTTTGTTTAATTGACTTATTAGAAATATTGAAATTGGATAGTTATTAGTTGGCTTACCTAGCGGGTTGGGATTAGGTGCCATCACGACTATTGAATTTTGGATTGTAACACTTGAATTATTTCTAGTAACCAATATATCATCCACATACACCAGAACTATTACCACATCACCTGCACCCTTCTTGGTGAATAGAGAATAGTCATAGTGACTTTGTTCAAATCCCATTGACACCAGAGCTTCTGTAAGTTTCAAATTCCAATGCCTAGGAGCCCGTTTGAGACCATATAGAGATTTGTGTAGTTTGCAGACCTTCTGATTCTCCCCCTGTCTAGGAAACCCTTCAGGAATGATCATATAGACTTCCTTTAGGAGATCACCATTGAGGAAGGTATTATGCATATCCATTTGATACATGAGCCACTACTTTGAAGCTGCAAGGGAAATAATGGATCTAACTGTCACCATCTTAGCTACTGGTGAAAAGGTTTCACTATGGTCTAAGCCTTCCCTTTGGCTACCAGCCTGGCCTTAGATCTCTCTATCTCCCATGAAGCTTTATGCTTAATCTTGAATATCCATTTGCAGGCAATAGGCTTCTTTCCGGGAGGAAGATCCACAATACTCCAGGTGTGGTTGTCTTCTAATGCTTCTATCTCAAGTTTCATGGCATCCACTCATTGAGGATCTTTGACTCCCTCTGAGAATGATTGAGGCTCAGTACATGCAGAATAAGATGATAGAGCTTGACAGTAGGATGAAGATATATGTGAGTATTTCACATGAGCTGAGATCGGTTAGGTACATTTGGACCCTTTGGATTGAACTACATAGTCCTGCAACCACAGAGGAGGCCTACTGGTTCTAGAGGATTTTCTGAGTTCTTGTTTACTCAGAGGATCAACTACAGGAGCTTCACTTGTAGTTGGAATTTCAGTTATGTTTGGAAGATATAAGTGACCTGACACACTGTCATCTTCTGAGGCTACTGGAGAGGATTGTGTCACATTGTGAGGAGCTGTAGTGGAGGTAACTGAGTTGTCAAGAGTAGAAGGAACAAACTCCAGCACAGGAAACGAAGGATTACTGACTTGTTTAATGTGCTTAAAGGGATATGTTTCTTCTTGAAATGTAACATTCTTGTTGACTAGGAAGATTTTTGAGGATAGATCATACAGGATATATCCCTTATGATTGGATGAATACCCCACGAGAACTGCTGGTATTGCTCTAGCGAAAACTTGTCATGCACTTTAGGACTGGATGCACAACATAAGCACCCAAAGACTCTTAAGTGATGCAGTGAAGGAGGATGCAAATAAAGCAGCTCAATAGGGATTTTGTACCCAATTATATAGAAGAAAGTCGATTAATAAGATAGACAACTGTATTGACACACTCACCCTAGAATCTTAGAGGAATAGAGGCTTGAAACCTGAGAGACCTTGACATCTCTAGGATTGTTCTGCACTTCCTCTCCACAACTCCATTCTGTTGTGGAGTGTATACACAAGAACTCTGATGTATGATCCTAAGGGTGGTTAACAAAGATGTAAATTCATTGTTGAAGAACTCACTTCCATTATGAGTTCTCAAGTATTTTACACCAATAGAGAATAGATTCTTTGCTTTAACTAAGAAGTCTCTCAGCGCTACTACAGCTTCAGACTTAGAGTTAATAAGAAATATCCAAGTATATCTAGAGTAGTCATCAACTAGAGTGACAAAGAATGTCTTCCAATCATAAGTTAGCACCTTGTAGGATCCATAAATATCACAATGCACTAATTCAAACACAAACTTAGTAGTTGAATTACTCAGAGGAAAAGACAGTTTGGATTGCTTAGCCAAGGGACACATAAAACAATGTTCATGGTTACATGCCTTCACCTCACTGATTACATTGAGCTTTTTTATTATATTTACAGGAGCATGGCCCAACCTCTTATGCCACAAATTACTAGATGAGCATGAACTAGAATTAGCAATAGTACTAGAGCTAGAACTAGGCTCAGAACCAGAAGATACACCAACTGTGTTGAGACATCTTCCAGCAGACTGTGTTGAGGAGTTCTGAAGACCTTCTCCTTGTAGAATATACAGTCCATGATTCTCCCTACCAATCCCATTCACCTGACCACTGTAGAGAGCCTGAAAGATACAAAAGTCAGGGAAGAAGGCAACAAAGCACTGAAACTCCTTGGTGAGTTGAGACACTGACAACAAGTTGTACTTAAAGTCTGTTATGTACATCACATCAGATATAGTGTTATCTTTAAGAACAATAGCTTCCCATTTATGAGTGACAGGCATCATCTCTCTATTTTGTAAGTGAACTGTATTTTTATTTGCTTTGTTAATTGAACTGTGTGAATTAAGCATGTCAATTCTAGAGGTCATATGATTTGAAGCACCAGTGTCTATGATCCAGTTCTTATTGACAAATTTGATCATTAAGGCAATCAGAGTACCTGTTGCAGCCAACCTACTAGATGATCCTAGAGCTTCCTAATTCCCCTTTGACAATGACTGAAGAATTTGCTGATACTGTTCTTTAGTAAAGAAAGCCGGAGTTGAATTAGATTGAGGAGGAGGTCCAACATTAGGAATCTGCTGCTGTGGATATGCAATTGCCTGCAGTGGATAAATACAAGAATATCCTCATTCGGTGTTGTCTTGAGTGAGTGCATAATGTGGTTGAGTGTTCCTGTGGGTAATATCCCCTGTAGTAAAGTCTACACCGTAGGCACCACTGGCATATAAACCAGGGTTAGATGCAGGCCCTTTCTTTTTGGTCTTGAAGTCAGGTGGATACCCTATGAGTTTTGTAGCAATTATCCTTGGTATGTTCCTTGCAATGGCAGCATTCACATTGAACCAGACTTTTCTTGAATTTATAGTTACCACCTGAAGCTCCATTCCCTTTATCGCTATACAATATTGTACTTTCTATCCTTTCAGTATTTAGCATAGACTTCTCTGGCTTTCTTGATCTACAAGCAGATAATATGTTTTGTTGATACTAGCCACATGAGACATCATCATAATTTGGCTTCTGGCTTGGGCATAGGTTTTATTCAAACATACCAGAAACTGCAGTAATCTATGAGCTTTAAAATGCTAAAAATATTTCTTAGATTCCGGACAAGGTCAACCAGGACAAAGCAGGAGTGCATCAAATTCATCCCACGGATCTTTCAGTTTAGAAAAATAATTTCCAATTGTCATGGTTCCTTGGATCAGACTATGAATTTCTCTTTGAAGATATAGAACTCTAGAACCATTGACTTTATCAAATATTTCCTCGAGATCCTTGCAAACCTTATGATCATCAGAAGCATACATGACACTACTCAATAGGCCTGGTCTAACAGGGTTCATGATCCATGACAGAACAACAGCATTAACCATTTCCACTGGTCATGTAATTCAGGTTCAAGCCTAGTTTTAGGAAATCGACCGTCAACTAACCCTAATTTGCTCTTACCTAAAAGGCCAATCCTCATAGCCCGACTCCATAGGGCATAATTATCAGATCCATTAAGCTGAAGAGATATTACTACTACTTGGAGTGTCTGTTGGCAGTAAGAACAATGGATTATTGTGATCAATTGTTGGAAAACTTGTGGTACCAGTGCCCAAATTATCATTTCCTGCGATTGGAGGAGTAGGTACACCACTCGAGGGACTCGACTCATCTCCAATTGTCATTTTCAAGCAGCAAAGAAATCATAGAACAATTGTAGTGAACACTTCTGAGAAATTTTCACTCAATTCACAAACCCTAGCTCAGAAGAACTCTAAGACAATTCAACCAGAAATGTTGAGTTGAAGTTTCTAAGACTACTGGAGCGAACTAGAGCTGCGATGTAGATCTCCGTCGATGGCTCTGATACCATGTTAGCTGCCATGGCTACCAACGAGAGAGAGAGTTGAGCTTAGAAGAAGAGAGAATTTGAGAGAGAAGAACATATCAAGAGAAATGAAAATGCGATCTGTTAGTTTTTATATTCATTGTGCACTATGTATATATACAGTAAATAACTACCATCTAACAACCTAACCATAACTAACTTCTAACTACCAAACCATAAATTTAACAACCTAACTATACACTCTACAGTTAAGTCTAAAATTATCCTACATGGGAGTCAAACTCAAGACCTAAAACAATTTTTGAATCCGTTTTGCCACTAAACTCTTTTTTTTTTTGTTTTTGGTTAATGAAATTCAACAATCACACACGTCAATTAGCTAACTCGTAATGGAAGCACATGAAGTCGCATACTAAAATTATTAAGAATAATTATTTTAAAAACAAAAACATGTAGTAATGCATTTTTGTAAGTCTTCATGTTCTCCAAGTTCAAACCTTCAAATAGAGAGAGAGCTCGTATTTTTATTTTTATATAGTAATGGTCAAAGAATGAACAACCTCAATAACTGATTAACTCCATACCTCAATTCTTTAGGCAACTTCACAAACATATTAATAGAGCCATATGCATTTGTATCTAGTAGACATCGGACTTTGTTTCTCCTCTTTTATTTTTTTGTTTCTCATCCGGTGTCTTCGCATTGGGGCCCGGTTGAATCCGGATTCGTACTGAAAAATTCTATAGTATAATATAAAACGCTTCCTAACAAAAGCGATTCTATACCCAGAGCTCGAATCTCTCCTCGTTTTCTTTCTTCTCATTTGTTGGGACAGAATAGTCTAGACAAGTTAATTAGCAACACCTCTCTTTCACTATAAAACATGTGTGTTAGCTGCCCATATTCTATATTTTCTCATTTTATTCTATATTGAAGTTCGGTGGGAGGTAACATGTATTAGATGAAATAATCAAAGTATATGCAAACTATATATATATATATATATATATATATATATATATATATATATATATATATATATATATATATATATATATATATATATAT
>NW_017672311.1:33685-200864 GCF_001879085.1 Nicotiana attenuata
ATATATATATATATTGAAGCAGTACGAACAATACTAATTTATTTAACATCTATACATATCAAAAACTATCTATTTAATGGAGGATGATTCAGAATTTAAAGTTAGTGGGTACGTTCTTCTATGTAATAATGGAGTTAAACTTAGTATGTGGGCTCGAAGGGGATCTTTGGAGCAACGGTAAAGTTGTATCTCCGTTTGACCTATAAGTCACGGGTTCGAGCCGTGAAATCAGTCACTAATACTTGCATAAGAGTATGTTGTCTACATTGCACCTTTTAGGATGCGATCCTTTTCCGGACCCAGCGTGAATGCAAGATGTCTTGGGCTTATTGTGTGTATATACATACATATATAAATTGAGTTCAAGATAGTGGTACTTTTATTTGTTGTCTTCAATATAACGTTTAAGGAAAGGGGCTAAAAACTTATATTTATTTCCAATTCACGATGATGTTTCATATTCGACATTGTTGATTGCTACACATAAATAAAACCTAAGTTTGCCTCCTATTATTTGCAACGTGTACCGACACCTTTTCTGTTTCATCATGGGTTCATATGGTTTGTTCACATTTAGCTTTAGACCAAACCCTTTTATTTATTGGAAAAAAAAAATACAAAAGTCCACTTGACTCCAACACTAAAATATAATGTGCGAAAACTTTTTGAGTTTTTAAAGTAATTTATTTAATTAATAGAATATTTCATGTTGATGTAAGTTGAACCACTGAGCTCAATAATTGGATACTATTTTGGTATATTAATCTGACAGTTTATTTTATAAATGTCTATAAAATTAAAATTAAGATTAACTATTAATAAATATGGTAGCTAATTTAGATTGTTATTTCACCTTATCACTCCAAATCTTGAAAGGTTATCATGCAAGAATTAAGTCAATTATTAATTTTAAACATGCTATTAAAATACAAGCATAGACAAGAATATATTTAAGTACATAATATTTATTTTTTAGGTGTTCCCAAAAAATAATAATCTCCTATCAATATTGTATATATTTCAGTGACAGAAACTAATATATTCATTTTTTAACACTTACCCAGACAATAGCATATTCTGTTGATTATAAATAAAAATAAAGGTGTATGCCTTTGTACCTTTATTAATTTGTTGAATAACAAGTAGCTATAAGAAATTAAAGTATAAAATAAAATGTTGTATGTTTGTTGAACATAGATGTATGGGAGTTGAATTCCTAATTCCAGACTACCAAACAAGACATAATAAATAAATGCCTCATCTCTAATATTTTAACTTAAAACTTATAAACAACAAAATTCATTAACATAAAATTAGAGTAAGAGATGTCTTGAGTTCAGAATCTCATATAAAAAAAATTAACAAATTTTTTTTTGACATGATTGGCTAAAAAGACCGAATCAACACGATAGAAAATATGTTATAGATCTAAATATTGTGAAAATAGTCATTTTTAAAATAATCATTTCATTTAATTCATTCCTTGACTGCTCTGCTTTATGAAAACTATAAGATACTATTCATGCACGAGTTGCATAAATATGGTATAATGAACTTTAATTGATTATTGACCAACGAACAAAATGAGAGAAAATAAAAGAATTATTGAATTATAATTTAAATAATTTAAACTTATAAATGAGATAGTTCACCCGCTTTCATGTTTACTTCATATAGCTTTTCACTCTTTTCCCTCGTAGCGAAATAGTATGTTTTATTAGCTACAAACTAAAATACCCGCATTAGTTCTCCCTCAAAGGAGAAGGAAGATTGGTATGCCAACATGCAGAGGCGGACCTATGGCTTACGTTGAGGGGTCATCGGACCCCGTAAACTTCGACAGAAATCTTGTATATGCATATGTATATACCTTGAAAATGGTTAATTTAAATCACCTGGCATTCTTAACACTAAAAGCCTTTAGAACTGATTGAACAGAGTATTGTGCCACCGTCGCATCAAAATTTCTAGGTCCGCCTCTGCCAACATGCGTCTATTGTTTAATTCACCTGATCCCTGACTCACTGTACTAATTACTACTATAGCTAGTGTTGTATTGGCGTAGTATTAGTAAACTTATAGAACGAGCTATAAAAGTAGAAAAAACCAAATCAATCAAGAGATAATGGTTCGATTTTTTCCTAAGCAAAGACAGACAAGTAACGATCGGCCGAGGGGCCTGTCAAATTTTTCTTTTCTTTTTTTGGTTTTTTATTTGATATTCGATATTCGTTTTCGAGTCAGATTAATTTGAATTTGCATTATTACTTAATAAGATAAAGCGCTCCCTACGAAAGACGAGTGAGGTCAAATCATTGGTTCTTATGCAACAAATGCCAAAAACTAAGCCAGTCAAGCAAGGATGGCCCAAAGCAAAAAGAAGACTACAAAAAAAGCCGTCCAGGGTGGTTTGAAGAGGACAAAAGTGGGATCCATCCGCCGCTGCTTCCATCTCCCACTTGGCCACTCTTCCCCATCCATTCATTTTTTTCTCTAATATAAAATTAATTTAATATAAATTAAAATATTAATTACAACTATAGTCTCTCTCTCTCTTTTTTTTAATAATCATTTGTTATTAGGATTTCTGAGCTCACTAGTCCTATTAATTCAGATTTTTGTCTAATAGTAGTTGTTAAGGATTTCTGTCGTTTGGTGCGCAGACTAAATTATCTCAAGATTATAATTTTCTGGACTAATTTATCCCATTTTTTATAATCCCAAGTTTGATCAGATAGTTGAGATAAGGTGGGATATCCTGTATTAAGATTGAAACTAAATTTGTATCATAATTGGTTGACGATATAAATTTAATCTCATACCTTGTCCCACTTTATTCCAAGTGCCAAACGACCCCTTAAGGTTTGAATCCAAAAAGTCTTGATTAAGAGTGATGCAATTTTATTCATTCATTATATTTTTATTGGTGGCAAAGGCGAAGTCAGAAGAATTTAAAGTTTATGAATTTGAAATTTTATTCTTTTTAATCAATTGAGTTTTAAATTAATAAGTTATATAATTTTCTTAAAAATAAATACAGAATTTAATCAAAATTATAAGGTTCGGTCAAACCCATGACTCACACACTAGCTTCGCGCCTGGTTGGTGGTGTCTCTCTCATGATTAAGTTTTGTACACCTCACAATCAATCAAACCACATCTAACCCTACCCACATAAATCTAATCAAAATTTGATATACTAATAAATAAATTCTTTCATTATCTTGTTTTTTTTAATATATAAAAATAATACACTTGTAAAACATCAAAGCCATGACTTCCTACGCACCCCTAATCCAACTTGCTTCTAATTTCCTAAATATTGACTTCTTATAAATATTAGTAATAAATAATTCTCATTCATTTCACGCAATTTTTATAATTTTCAACTGTTTACTGTCACCAGCCACTACTATTGTCCGGCTTTTTATTTTTTATTATTTTGTGTCTCAGATTTAGGGTTTTGGCCCGGGACTCGGCGGATGCAGAATTTTTGCTACAGAAACTAAAAAAAAAAAAAAAAAAAAAGTAAACACGCCAAGTACTTAAAAAATAAATATGAACCAAGTTTTAAAGAAATAAAGAAGACTAAATGAGCCTTTGTACTAAATTGGTTGACATACATCTATATGCGTCTTACCTAATTGAGGATAAGGCTTAGTTTTCTGTCTTATATACGTCAACATTATAATTTTTAAACAAGTTGATATGAAAATGTAGTTTAATCAGCTATATAACACGTTACAGTAGTATATATTTGTCAATTTAGTTTAATGGTGTAAATTAAAAACCTATAAATTGTCATTACACAAAAATTGAACTCTTTTTTATAAGATTCTCGTTTCTTTTTAGACTAAAATCTAGCCAGAATTCAGCCTCAAAATTAAGGAGTTTATATTGTTTTTACATTATTTCATTGTCAACTTCGATTAATTTCAAACCAAAGAATATATTACTAATAATTTTAACCAGAAAAAGTATAAGAATCCATTTGTCAACTAACGTACTCTATCAGTAAATCTGCTTCTTTCAACGCGCCAATTAACAAGTTTATTTTACTCTCTAATCATTCTAGATTTAGTTTATATAAAAAAAAACTATATTATTAGTGTATTTTAACATGTTATAGTAAATAATTTATTGTATCTTTAGTATACTAATTTTACTTGTTATAGACTGTTACGTGTAATTATTTTTTATTCATGACCTAATTGTGTAAAAAATAATTTTACTTTAATACATTAACGGAACCAAGAATTTCATTAAGAAAAATTAAAATATAAAGAAACATACATACATTACTTAGCTATACGGTGTAATTTTCCAGCGAATGAGTATCAATCTTTGAACAAAGATGATTTTGCCATTGTACTAACCGTATATAAAAGTTAAACTCTATCAATATTTCTCTTCTAATAAAACCTGTAGTAGTTGAATAAACAAATAATTTTCAATCCCTTATTATTTTTATACTTATATATTTAAACTTTAGTGTGAGAGAAAGAAATGACTGCGTTTGTTTGAGTCTTTGTCCCCCTCTCTCTCCTCTCTCTCTCTCTCCTTCTTCCTCCCTTCCCTTTCTTTGCACTCAAAAAACCAAATCCCCATAGCATAAGCTGCAGGCAAGTCTTGTTTTCTAATCTCTATATTCAAATCTTGATATTAAAAAAAAATAATCCCATCTTTTTTTAAGCCTTATATTTTTCCATTTTCCTCCACTTCCCTATATTAAACAACAAGAAAAAAGCAGTTTTTTAAAATATTTTTCTTTTTTTATAGTTTTCTTGAATTTTCTTGTGTTTGTTGTACTTTTGATGTTTTGGTCAATATGGCTGGTTTGGATTTAAGCACTGCTTCTCATTTTGTTCATCAACTCCACCATCCATCTGACTTCAATCTCCAAAGACAACCTGATGATATTGAAGTTAACCACAAAAATCAATTTTCCGATGACCATCACCACGGCGATAGTGGCGGCGGTCACCAGAATCAAGGTAGGTCAGAGAGAACATACTTTTATTTACTTAGTTATATCTTCGGTCAACACATCTCCTCACCCTTGAAATCTTGAATCCATGACCTTTTGTCTGGTCTGATATTACATTGAATTATGCGACAGTTTCATCAGGTAGGGGTAAGGTCTGCGTACACTATCTTCCCCAAACCCCTCACCTGTTGGATTTTACTTTGTTGTTGTGTAACAGTCTCATCTAAAAATTAAAATTGTTGGAAAAAATATACTTTTATTTACTTAATTATATTTTTTTACAGGTGATATTGTTGGTCGGCGACCTAGAGGCCGGCCACCGGGATCCAAGAACAAGGCAAAACCACCAGTAATCATCACTAGGGAAAGTGCAAATACCTTAAGAGCACATATATTGGAGATTGGAAATGGATGTGATGTTTTTGAGTGTGTTTCAACTTATGCTAGGAGAAGACAACGTGGGATCTGTATATTAAGTGGTAGTGGGACAGTAACAAATGTGAGCATTAGACAACCTGCGGCAGCTGGTTCTGTAGTTACATTGCATGGAAGATTTGAGATTCTTTCACTTTCTGGTTCTTTCTTGCCTCCACCAGCTCCTCCAGGTGCGTGATTTTATGACCATCTCATCCAAAAATTTAAAGAAATCGGTAGCGGAGCTAAGTTCAACGAAGGGGGTTCAGTTGAATCCCGTTCGTAGAAAAATTATACCCTAGTAATAGGGTAAAGCCAAACTTTTTTGTATATCGGTATGTTCAATGAAGCGGTTACTTATGTTTGACCATCTTATCTAAAAACTTATGTTGTTAGAGAAAATCAGTAGCGCACATAGCTAAGTTCAAATGTCTTGCTATTACTTGCTATCAGTTCTTCTTCTATCTTTTCTTTAGCCGAGGGTCGATTTGAAATAGTCTCTCTGTCCTTCCAGGATAGGGGTAAGACTGCGTACATCTTACCCTCCCCATACCCTACTTGTGGGATTACATTGGTTGTTGTTGTTATTGTTATTATTGTTGTTGTTGTGCATAGCTAAGTTCAATGAAGGGGTTCCTTTGTCGAAAAAGTATACTATAATAATAGGGTAAAAACAACTTTTTGTATATCTATATGTAATTGAATCGCCTTGACATAAGGAAATTAAAGTCTGAAACGTAGTGGTAAGAGGGGTTCAAGAATTATACTATTAGATATGGCATTCTTATATTTCTATTGAATCCCTTTGTTAGGATTTTGGTTCCATAACCGATGAAAATACAGTTCTATTTACTTAATTATGTTTTCAACAGGTGCGACAAGTTTGACGATATTCTTGGCTGGTGGACAAGGACAAGTGGTTGGAGGAAGTGTTGTAGGGGAATTAATTGCTTCTGGACCAGTTATTGTTATAGCTTCATCTTTTACAAATGTTGCATATGAGAGATTGCCATTAGAGGAAGATGAAGGAAGTCTCCAAATTCAACCACAGGCATCACAAGTTTCTAGTGGCAATGGCCCTAATAGTGGTGGCGGTGGTGGTGGCGGTGGTGGTGTTAATAATAATCAATTTCCTGACCCTTCATCTGGATTTCCATTCTTTAATCTTCCTTTGAATATGCCTAATGGTCAGCTACCATTTGGAGTCTGAAAACTACTCCCTCCGTTCCACTTTACGTGATGTATGCTTTGCCGTACGAGGGTCAAGCCGACTAATTCTTGAAGATTAGAGTAATGGATGTTGAGTACTATCATTCAAAAGCTCAATTCGCGTTGTTTATATCGAATGAAATCGATGAAGAAATTAGGGTTCTTGAATCATAAAAAGGTATGAGAATTAGTGTACCATGTTTGTACTAGTAGTCTTAGTGATTGTTGGACTTATTCTCCACTTCTATTTTAGGGGGTTTTAATTTTTTTTTTCTTGGTTATTGTTCTTGGTTTTGTAACTCTATGAATTCTGAAATACTCTTCCACTCTTAATGTTCTGAAATGGTTTGAGAATGCAATCCTCATATTCACTTTTGTTGTCATGGGAGTAACACACACACATATATACTTATACTTACTAATTATAGTAGTGCTATTACTATAACTGATTAGTTGATTTATGTTTCTCTTCATGTTTTTTCTATTTTATCAACCATAGATTATATGTTATAGAAAGAAAATAGAATTTTTTGCCATAAAATAAGGAGATCTTGGATAGAAAGCCTATAGGTTACGGGTTCAAGCTGTTGAACCAGTCAGTCAACGATACTTGTATTAGGGTTCATTGCCTACATCATACCCCTTGGGGTGCAGCCCTTTTCCGGATCCTACGTGAATGTCGGATGCTTTGTGTACCGGGCTGCCCTTTTATTTTATTTTTAGTAATTAACTATACTTGAGCCGAGGATCTTTCGGAAACAGTCTCTCTACTCCCTCGAGGTAAGGGTAAGGTCTGCGTACACACTACTCTCCCCAGACCCACTAGTGAAATTTTACCGGGTCGTTATTGTTGCTGTTGTTGGAATTAACTATAGTGAAACATTAAAAATTAAATGTATGTAATGGCAATAAGCATTTTAATTAGTTCTTGTGCTGGATAAAAGCTCATGTGCTGGGGTTTCTATTAATAACATGTCTTACATTAATGTTTGAGCTGAATTTTCTTGATTTTGCTACTAACTTTTTGGGAATTTGATCCCACTGGTCTTTGCTGAAAACAATGCTTATTTCTCTCAGCTAATTGACCTTTAGAAAAATGGCATTTTCATCTGAGACACATGACAAGTTTTCAGTACTTGTATTTCAAATGTACAATCAATTAATCTACCTCTCAATCTCTCACCCTTTCACCCCTTTACTCGGTGGCGCAGAGGTTTCGTTAAAAAAATTCAACATCTACTATATATACACAAAATAAAAGTTTGACCTTGTATACGCAACATGATTTTTCTAGCAAAAGGGCTCGAATGAACCCTATTCTGCTGCTCTAGCTCCGCCCCCGCCTCTACCTCCTAGCTAGCTCATCATCTGCTCATTATCTTCCTTACTCTTTCTTTGTGTCATATGTGACATTATCCTCCTTATTCAAGAATGTATCTGAGTTCATCTCCTTGTATATCAAGCACTATTCCCATTTTAGTACATGGTTTCTGACGATCGAGAGACGAATCTAGGATCTAGACTTAACGAGTTCAATATAAGAATAAGCATATAATATGTATACATTTTAAGTTTCTTTTATTTCGCACATGATCATATAGATCGAGTTAAAGATAATGAATTCAGTTGAATCACAGAACCTGTTTTTCCTTAATTAAGTAAGAAGTTGTTTATGAGTGAAATTTATATTTGATTGTCAGTATTGAAAAACACAACTCCCATTGTTCTTCCTCTTGTGTTTGTTCTTTCCTTTGTTCTTTCCAACTCTTCTTTGGGGGAGAGGAGAATATAAGAAGCCGAACCGGATCTAGGACAATCTCTTTAGGTTTAACTGAACTCATTGTTTTATCCTCGAACCTTATCATACATATGCAAAACCATACATAAAATGTATACGTATAATTAATTACGTACAATAAAATTACGTTCATTCTGAAGCTACTGACTCTAGATCTTGATTTCCTCCATTAAAAAGAGGCCTCAAGTGTACAACATACTATGTAACAACGTGGGGTTTTTAATATTTCTAAAATGCAGATAATATTCTTCACCATAGCCTTACTTATAAATTATAATTAATCACTATTAATTAAACTGAATGATTCTATTTTGTATTCCAATTAATAAAGAAGATTTTCATTAAACAGTGGACTTTACGTCTTGAAGTTAGCTTTATTCTCCACTGAGAATAAACTCAAAAGGAGTTATGAATGTCAAGGAAAATGGCTCAATTAATTGTTTAAGAGATCTTTAATGCACTGACTTGGCTGTAAAAGATTCCTTAAATATGCTTAAAATCCATATTTTGTACCTCAAATATTCTTAAAATCCATATATTAATTGATCTATTTAGGCCATGCCTATAGGCTTTAAGTTCAGATTAGTGGTGGGATTTGTTTGAAAATTGAAAGAATCATATTATATTATACAAGATGATAAAGATAGAAGTTAGGTATTTTAGTTATGTAAATAGTTTTTACATATATATTACTAGTGCATATTCATTTTTGTTAAAAGCTAGAGATTTGCTTGTGTTTGGTTTGAAGTTCCGAGTAATTCAGATTCACGTGATGTAAGATCAAGTAAAAGGAAAAAAGTGTTTCCTACCCGAATTTTTTCCATTCAAAAAATCTCTAGTGAATGGGAGATTCTATCCGTTTCACCACAACTCTTGATGGTGACTCGTGGGAGTAATATTGCCATTATAGGAATGTATTACATGCAGTTACTTAATTACATTTTATTTTTTATTTTTAGAGACTTTAAAAGAATTTGATTGAAAGAGCGCGCTTATCTTTTTTTTCTCGTACAAGAGATATCTGTAACTTAAGGATTTTTAATTTCTATATACTGATAATGTACAACTTTTATGTCATCTCGCTGAAATGCCATATAATAATAGATGAATGTCATCTATAGTAATTCTAATTTGATATTAAAAAGAAAACAATAGAAACTTGCTTGTCAAATTTTCCTGAAAGTATAAAAATTCTTTACCATGTCAATGTATTATATAAGTTAAACCCTAATCTAAAATGGAGATATCATCAAATATTTATTGTTCTTTTTTTTCTTCTTCTTTTTGATAATTATGGAAGGTGTTAGTGTTACATATTACTAAAGATTATGTTCCCTAAGTCAACTTTGTAACACATGAACATAATAAATCTAAGAAGAGATTTGTAGTATTAGATACCTCGCAAATGCTCTACTCCATAGCAATTTAGTCTACATATGCATTGAATTAAAAATGGCCTCTTATCTTCCCTTATCTAACTTTTGCTATTTTTTTTTAATTAATAATCGTGGTGTCCGAGTTAGATCGTTCGCACCTCTATTAATTCTATGAGGTATTTGTTATTTTTCATAAATTCAAAAATAGCCAGATTTACAAGTGGTCATTCAAAAATAGCCACAGTTTCAAAAGTAATCGAAATTTAGCCACTTTTCATGTAAAGATAAATCTGAACGAAAACACTGTTCAACGTCCGGAAAATACTCCAGCATAATATACTGGAGTTCCAGCATAAGTATAATGGAACTCCAATATATTATAATGGAGTTCTAGCATAAGTATACTGGAACTCCAGCATATTATAATGGAGTTCCAGCATAAGTATACTGGAACTCCAACATAATATAGTGGAGTTCCAGTATAATATGTCGGAAGTTCAAACACAGGTGCTCCAATCTCCAGTATATTATGCTGGAACTTTCCGAGTGTTGGAGTTTGATCACGCCCAAATATGCCCTCTAAAAAGGACTCTGCGGACGTTACAAATATAACCCGAGTATTACGCCCAGGGTCGAATCCACAGAGAGTTAACCTATCAATCACTATCTTTAGACCCACTAAACTCTTCAGAACCAGTTTCCCAGATGTTTGAATCACAGTTGGAGGTCGCTTTACTAACTACGATTGCAAGTAAATTAAACAGCTGTAAATTAAAATGCTAAGGTTGTAAACAATGATGAGAAGAAGCTAAGGCAATGATTTCCCCTATTGAAGGAATCCCTTCTGTTTATGCTCATACAAATTTACCAACACATCTCTATCAATCATGAACGCTCATCTTACCGTAAATCTCTCCCGAGTAATCACAGTAATATACTAATTGCACTCTCCCGAGATACACTAGCTTACTTTATTTAGCACAATTCACTTTAGATTACACCCAAGGCTTCGTTATCCCTAATCCCGCCTTTAAACCCGCGATTATAGATTCCTCTTATACTTTGGGAGTGGTGTTGTTCAACAATAACCTAAATATGCACTCTTTTCCAAGTTATGCACACTAAATAGGCACAGCTAATTGAGGATCCTGTCAATTAACTACAACAAGCCCAAAGTTGAACAAATAGAGATTGAAACTAGCAATTTGTATTCACATAAACAAGATATCCATCCCCCAATAGGTTCCATCAAAGCCTTAGACAAAGGATTTAGCTACTCATGGCTATGGGAAAACAAACTAAGATAGAATTCATCATAACTAGCAATAAAAATCAAAGAAAAGAAGAACTATGTTTTTGGGTATTCTCTCACAATAGTTTTTCTTGCCAAGATACTCTAAAATTCAATACATGCCTCTCTTGGGCGAAGTCTCGCATTTAAAATAGGGTTTAGGTCTAAAAATCCCGTGTTTTACATTTTAGTCCCTGAAGTTTTCTGCTTCCGCCGCGATTCTGCCGCGGTCGCGGTCAAACCGCGGCCAAATGCCTTCTCTGAATCTCATTTTATCCGCAGCTATCTTCCACCGCGGTTTTACCGCGGTCGCGGTGGAACCGCGGTCAACACAGTTCTCTGAATCTTCAGGCCTGTTTTGCGTGGTTAACTTGGGGAATTTCACAGTTGGCCTCTTTTTCTTCATTTTTGACTCCAAAAGTACTCCCTAGCCTTCCCTGGTCATATATCACCTGCAAATCATGAAAAGCACTAATAAGAGCATTTTGTTATCACTTTTATCATCAAAACTATACAAGAAGGTGGTTATTTAAGGCGTGATTATAGTTAAATTCACCTATTATCAGAGTTCCAGCATAATATGATGGAAGTTCATATACAGGTGCACCGATCTCCAGTATATTATGCTGGACCGGTCCCTGTTGTAACAAAATTCAAAAACTTTGCATACGCTGGCTATTTTTGAATAACCAGTCCGAAAACTGGTAGCACATGCTATTTTTACGAATACGTACTGAGTTACTCTATCATCAGAGTTTGGACAAATGGTAAAATCACCTTGTATTTTTATCTCTGCTGAAATTTGAACGTGAGACTTTGCAAATTATTTTATTAGGAGGGTGGGTGGGGGTAGAAGTTTTTTGCTTCCAATTATGAGTTGTTAGGACATAGATATCTAAGCTTACCAACTAAAATTGAATAAACTAGGGATGAATTATTTAAGGAAGACTTGAACTCGAGTTAATTAAACAGATTTTTGTCTTTCTAGGCTATTATTAAACTATCAAACAACTTGTTGGATAGCCAAAATAAACTATAGAGCTGACCAAAATCACGTCTGATAGTGATCTATAAATTAAATGATATATAACCTCCATACTTAGCCCTCCGTTTACTCAACAAGTAACTCTAAGTTTTATGATTATTTTAAAGAATAAATTAGTAGCAATTAGTTTATGTCCAATAACGATTATTAGGATTTGATTAGGCTAATATTATAATTGCAATGACAACTTACTCAACTTCGACAACATTTCTGCACAAATGTTGGTAGTGATTAATTATTGGATTTAAGTTACATATACCGAAATTATTGTATAAAGAATTTTAAGCTATCCGTGTATTTAACTTGTTATTTCAAGGTATGTTTCCTTTATGGAATTTTTACCTCCTATAGCAAAGGTTAACACCTTATTTATTTTAAATAAATACCATTTAAAAAAATTATATTCTATAGATACCTTTTAAGGTTTATAGCAAAATATTTAATTTTGGTTACCTCCTAGCCCAAAGCCACTAAATACGCTACTCAGTTATACTATTTTCTTTCTCTCTCTACTTTGATACGTCCCATTCTCTTCCCCCATTCCCTGAAAACACGATGCTCAATTTCAAAATTCCTCTCACCCATACTATTTTCTTTTCATTCTGATCAATTCTTGCACCGAATTGAATATGTTGGGTAGCAGCGGACCTCAGGCTTCCTGATCGAGTCTTCCCCAGGCAAAAATCCATTCGCAATCCATCAAAACTCAATTATGAGTCTTTAGCATCGTTAAGCAATGAATCAATTTCGAAAATTCTGGATTCGGTTGCAACGATTGGATGCTTTGAGGTAGGTAACCATGGAATTTCAAGGGATCTCATCAAGTCAGTCTTGTCCGTTGGTGACGGAGTCTTTGGGATTTCATCGGAGGGAATTCAATCTGACCAGCGACAAAATATAAAGCCTTGGATACAATGGCCGATGGAGCAGCGGCGACGGAACAGCGGGGTGGACGGCTGAGATTGAATCTGTTGGGTAGCAGGTAATGAAAAAAGGTGTCGCGTGTTGTACCTTCAAATCTCAAAGGTGTCGCGTGTTGTACCTTCAAACGTTGCTACGACGGATTCGCCGGAAATTAAGGTTTGTTCTTGAACAAAGACGACGGAGTTTGGGGCTGAGCAACTTGATTTTCTGTTAATATATTTCAATGTATTTTCATGTATTCATTATTTTTTTTTTTCATTGTAATTCAATGTATCTCGTTGTATTCCATGTATTTCATTGTATTCACTGTCTTTTTTTTATTGTATTTCAATGTATTCTATGTATTTCATTGTATTCACTATCTCGCTATATTCCATGAATATATTCATTTTTTTTAATTAATATAATTTATGTATTCAGATGTATTACATAATTTCTCTGAAGATTGCTATGTTTTTGGGGTATTTTTCGGTTGAGAATCTTTTTATAACTGAAAATACAATTTTTGTATGTTATAATTGAGTTTGTTGAGTTATATTAGGAGTATATTATGTTAACTGATTCACTTTCCGTTTTAAAAACAGTGTAATCCCCTATTTCACGCCGTGAATACAGCGAAATACAGTCGAATACAATAATCTGTCCAGTTGTAATCCCACGTTTCACTCCATGAATACAGTCGAATACACTCGAATACAATACAACAACTGATTAGCTGGACTTCCCTGATTCACGCCTATTTTTGCTACTGTATTCATGAATACAATAGCTTAAATACATCAAATACATCTTATAACCACAGAAAAGGTATCTATAATCCGTAATATAGCAAATGGTATCTATAGATGGCTAATTACTACTAAAAGATAGTGCTTTATGAAAATTTCCCTTCATTTATTACTAATGTCCATGGCATATACTGATAGCTTAAATAATATGATTTTGTAAATTCTTATATAGTCCGTGTATAAAACTTAAAACTCTTGATTCTTTTGGAAGAATATAAAATATTCTTTTCCAAATCTAAACTCCGTAGTAAGACTTAACTACATATAGTTTAAGTCAATTAGTATTTAACCCCCTCTATATTTTTATATACTTTATTTTATTATAACCAGCTAAATTTTAATCTTTACCTAGCCTTTATTCCTCCATATCTTATTATTTTTTCTCTGACAAAGTTTCTTATTAATATATAGCACTTAATGCCATAATTAGCATCTAAGCTAACTGCCCAAATAGTGGGAATATATCAAGAATATGCCAAGGACAGCCAAATATTGAAGAGTTTATGATAACTTTGTACAAAATTCGTGAATTATTAGATTTATTTGACCTATAACAATAGCCTATTATAGCGACATAGAAAGTAGAGTAATAACCTGTAATAACCGATTAAATATTACGTTAATGGTTTTAAAAAAGGGATAATTTCACATAAATACAACTCACACACCTGACTTGCAACATAATAGCCTAGATACCACTTTGCAAATCTATAGCCCAAAAAATAATAGGCTAATTCCTGAAAGACAGCTTATTTTGCTCCCTCTGTATACAACCAGTTGTTTTCATTCTGTTGATTTCCTTTGATTATTAAGCATTTGATAAAAAAATGCAAATCAGCCACAACGCAACTCAAAAATCCTGAATAATACATATTATCTGAAGGTAAGAAATTCAAACACTTTTATGTGCAATTGCTGAAGCAATCCAACAGGATAAAAGAAAAATAAAAACTTGGTAAATGAGTTGTAGAATCCCTCTAACGCTCATACAACACATTACACGAAAAAGAAGAAGAGAAGGAAGTGTCAAACTTCTGTAGAAGCCTCTTACACACTAACAATATATATACATCCTTATAAACTGAAAAAATATATAATTTACAATATTATACACAATGATACAATACTGTATAACTTGTATAAACATGTATAATACTGTATAAGAGGTGGTTGTATATCCATATATACAATTATACACTAGTATACAGTGCTGATAGAAACTGCTACATAGTTATAATTTTTATCCAAACCCAATTTCAGATTCGAGACTTCAAGGTCATAATAATAATGACCAGAACTTCAAACTTCAAAATCTTCCAACATTAGTGGTTATTTTTTGGTGAAATTCAAGTTTGAGAGCTATTTATTTTCAGATCTGTGTGTATTTTCATGTTTCTTTCAAAAATCTTCAATATTCTTCTGCTTGCCACCATGGACGACGGAGTAGGAGCCCGAGCCTTCTTCGAGCCATTAATGGCAGAACTGCGTGGGAGGTAGAGGAGGGGGAATAGCGGGGGCTAGGTTAAGAGAGGATGAGGGATCTATGTGGGTTAGAAAGAAAGAAGTGAGAGGCGGTGAGAGAGAAGGCAATGAAGAAAGAAGAAAATAATAAAAACTCTAAAAGTATGTCTTTAATAGTGGGCTAAAGGCTGAAAAGTTTCTTTCAAGTTATGTACAACATGGGATAAATAGGGTAAGAGCTTCAAATTTGGGTCATTTTCGGTTGGACTATTAGGCCAAGTGACATGGGCCTGTAATTCTTACTTTAAAAAATTATACACTGTAAATATGTATAACTTAGATTCATTAAGAAACTTAGTTTGGAGTCCATTGCTAGGGTGAAGATCCTCTTTTTAGTCCCAATTAGAATCCTTTTCAAAAAGTTTATCTCTTTGCAAATATTTCTTTTCGAAGAGAGTGAAAGAAAATTTTGGCGTAACAATTATTGTCACGGAGATTACGTGTTCAAGCCGTAAAATAATATTTGCAAAAATGCAAAGTAAGTTGTATACAATAGACCTAACATTGTTCGAACTGCTCTCTTTTTTTTCTTTTCCAAAAAACTTTAGAAAATACAAAAGTTATCTAAACGGATACATCAACCTCTTTAATTAATCAAAAAGTCTTCTCCAAAAGGGAACTATACCTAACTAAGTCCCAATTATAGTTCGAAACAAAGAAAGTAATGACCATTAGTGATTATAGCGGGATGAATATGATCTAATGATCTTTCTATTCTTAACCAGAACTATTAATTGGAAATTTCGGGTTCGAGCCTTATGAATATATAAAATTATTCTAACACGGAGCATTTTTTTTTTTTGATGGGATTTATGCGGCGTGAACGATTTAACTGACTTCAAAGTTTGGTACCGAACATTGAATGGAAACCAAAAGAAGAAAGTAATATATAAGTGCATGCTGTAATTGCCCAACATTTAGACTGTTCAAAGTTTGGAAACCTAGGATAATGCCAAGTCAAAGAGTCCAAACAAATTGATTGAAGGGATCTTTACACAAATAACCCTTCATATTTGTTATTTACTTTTTTTTTTTTTGTCATATACATAGATTATACATTGATTATATATGATTATGCACATATAATACATAAACTATGACTATATTATACCTTCACTGACTATATTTAATTTAAGAGGTCGGGTGGGCGGCTATTTGAGTTAATTCTTCTAGATTTAAACGTCAAATCCCATAGAGGGAAACCACAAATCAACTTTAAAAGCCTCAAACAAGGCCATGGACTGTTTAGAAACTTTGGGTTCATGTAGATGTCAAACAGGATTAAATTTTACGGTATAGCAAGTTTTCGGATTGGTCAATCAAAAATAGCCAGCTTTTACTAAGTCAATGAAAAACAGCCACTATTTTGTTGCAATAGAGACCGGTCCAGCATAATATACTGGAGTTCGGTGCACTTGTGTATGAACTCCAGCATATTATGCTGGAGTTCA
This sequence comes from Nicotiana attenuata, assembly GCF_001879085.1. Classification (NCBI taxonomy): domain Eukaryota; kingdom Viridiplantae; phylum Streptophyta; class Magnoliopsida; order Solanales; family Solanaceae; genus Nicotiana; species Nicotiana attenuata. Next base: position 50,490 of record NW_017672311.1, read on the forward strand.
AGTATACTTATGCTGGAACTCCAACATAATATATTGTAGTATTTTCCGGGTTTTGAACAGTGTTTCGCTCAGATTTATCTTTATATAAAAAGTGGCTAAATTTCGATTACTTTTGAAATTGGGCTATTTTTGAACGACCAGTTGTAAATCTGGCTATTTCTAAAATTTACCCGTCAAACGGCCCAATATTATGGCCCATCAAGTAATCTTGCTATAGTGCAGAGCAATGCCCATCCAATTTTCTTCATGATATTTATGAAGAATTAACCCAAATAGGCACTAACAACATAAATGAAAATAGCATGTGAATATAAAATATATACTTAATCCATGTATAATATCCGTATAATTAGTATATAATCTATGTATACCAGTTAAAAAAAATAAACAATAAATTTGGCCTGGCTATTTATGTAAAAATCCCCTGATTTATTTTGTAGTCCATTTATTTCTCTAGTTTTTCGGACTGAGAGAAATATTACTCGTCTATTTTCATGTTATCGCAGCAACATTGTTGTTGCTTACTATGAAATAGTTAATATTGCTAAAGTTGGATAGTAAATGTGGTAAAATTGGGTTATTGAATATGAAAGTTTGATGATCAAATGTGGATTTTCAAGGATAGTGGGTGCTTTACTGATTTTAGTGTAAATTTAAAATGGTCAAATGTGATCATAATGGATGCTCATGGTCAATTACTGAATTCTTTAAGTATTATCTATGAATATATTATACAATTTGGCCAAAGTCAATGGATAGATCCGCCACTGTTCATGGCGCAAGCATCACCTTTGTGGTATTCATGATCAACGTTTTTAGAACATGAGGGCCAGCAGATAATATTAGATGAATTTATTCGAACATTTACTCAAACTTCTGTTAAGGATATAAATGATATGATGATCATTTGTCTTTGATGATTTCTCAATTTTTATTATCGTCATTTGTATCAACATGTGAAAGAAAAAAAAATATACCGAGAAGCAAAATAATTAGAGATTCCTCATTGTTATATAATTACTTGCCATTATGAATACAGAAGTGAATTATAAAATTGACATAAATATCCAAATATTTATCTTTGAACTGATCTAGGAAGGAAAACAAGCAAGAGAGACGCAATAAGAAATACCATTAATTTGATGAAAATAACATAGAGGAGCAATAAGATAATATTACTTACCAATTAGTATATATTCTTTCCAAAATAATCAACTATTTCTAAATATCCAAAAACTATTTATCTTGAACTCCTTTGTACAAGAGAATAGAGATAAAAATGTGTTAGACTTGAAATTAAAAAAAAAAATACCTTCTTGTTAATCTATGTAAATTTCTCCTCATCATACGAAATGAACGTATAAACAGTCAAGTAAAATTCAATCCACTTCTAATATCGAGTCAGGATCATACTTTTATTCTTTTAATAACTATCTTGAGCATAGAAGTCGATAATTTCCTTGAGATTAAGCTCAAACAAAGAAGAACTATCATTTTGCATCAACCACAACATATGCTCAAACAAGATTGCATCCACATCCACAAAAATCAATTTCTTTGCCCTAATATTCTCATTTACTTTCCCTTCATCTTCTTTGTTCCTCACCATTTCAATCAAAACCCTAAAAGGACTTTTTTCCAATATAAATGGCTCCACCAAGAATTCTCTCTTCTCCTTCCCTACAACCACAGTCACCTGATCAGTATCTGAATTTCCATAACCATTTTCAGATAGTGATTTATAACCTAATCGGCTTGAACGGCACCTTTTCAAGATTGATACTGGCAAAATTATGCAATCCATAAGGCGAATTTGCGATAGCACTAGCTAGGAAATTTGTATGTTTAGCTAAAATACTTGATTTTTTTTTTTTTGAAGGTGTTGGGACTTGGTTATATTTGTTACTTGACTTGTTGTGATAAATGAAGAGTTCTTGAATGAGAGTATGGATTGAATTGGCCAGCCAAAAGGGTTAATAAAAGGTGTGTATATAAAGACAACATATAATGGAGTACAATTCTATTTTAGTGCATAGATCTTGTAGAGTGGTAGGAGTATGGAAAGTGACAGACAATTTGATAAATGGCAAGTTACTAGAACTTGTGAAAGATAGTTGTGAAAGGTTTGTCATTGGTGTGAATTAGTCCCTATCTTATTAAGCTTGAAACATGTCACATGCATGCAAGGATTATACTAGGCAATTTGGGGTAGTCAATTTCACAGGTCGATTCAGAATTTAAAATTTATAGGTTTCTGAAGCAATCGCAAGTTAATATATAATAATGACTAGATTTACAATTAAATAAACATAAATATTTATTTATTTTTTAATAGAAAATCTAAGTTACTAAGTTCATGCGAACTCGTCTATAACACTAAGGATCAGCCATTGGTCAATTTTACAATTGTTAAATCGTATAACTATCATTCTAATTCTTTTTTACGAGTCAAACACGTGAAGAAAAATAAATCTTATAATGAGTGGCGGTGAAATTTGAACCTGAGTCGATAAAAGTGCTTAGACATTGTTTAGAGAAACTTGAGTGGAATACCACATCAACCATTGTTAAAATATCATGGTATAGCCAGTTTTCACACTGGTCAATGAAAAATAGCCAGCGTTTATCAAGTCAATGAAAAATAGCCACTATTTTGCTGCAACAGGGACTGGTCCAGTATAATATACGGGAGTTCTGGTGCATTTGTGTACGAACTCCAGCATATTATGCTGGACCGGTATACTTTGCTAACTCCTGTAAAATTTGCGGGAGACTGGAGCACCAGTGCTCCAAACTCCAGTATATTATACTGGACAATTATACTTGCTGGAACTCCCGTAAAATTTGCGGGAGTTCCAGCATAATTATGCTTGAACTCCCGTAAAATTTACGGGAGTTCAAGCATACTTATGCTAGAACTCCCGTAAAATTTCCGGGCGTATTTTTCCGGATTTTGAACAGTGTTTTCGCTCAGATTTAAAGTGGCTAAATTTCGATGACTTTTGAAACTTGGCTATTTTTCAACGACCAGTGGTAAATCTGGCTATTTTTGAATTTCTCCCTCAACCATTAACATAACCTCCACCCCACCACCCACCCCCCAAAAAATGGATATACAACTTTATTAGTTGCTTATACTCCAACTAATTATTGGCCAATTAGCAACTGCAGAGAGTTGAGTTTCAACTAAATCAAACACCACCAAACTTGTGTGGATTGATTAGAGCATTACTTAGATTTTACTTTGATTCAAGGTAGTTAGCACACATGAATGAGCAATATCTGCTTCTTGATTTTGACTAAAGAATGGAGAATAATTCTTTACTCTTATAGAATAAGTTTAGTGGTAAGTACACGTAGCCATCTGCATTAAATTTGGTACAAAACTGTGGTATTAGAGGTCATTGGTTTATGGCTTTGACATCAAGGATAAAGCTAGAAGACAACTTGCGGATTCGATCGAACCCAGAAGATATGTTCTAAATTTTGTATTTGTGTTAAGAAGTTAATTATATATACACAAAAGTCAAATTTAAATTCACTTATTAGTATTTGATGCCATTATAGAATTCAGAACCAATAAAATTTAAATTTTGGATCTGCCACCACTCCTACTAGACACCAACTTGGCCAGGTTGAAGTTGAAATTTTGCTTGGCTCAAACCTAAATCACCAATTGTTTTGTCACTGTTTTCCAGCACATTCTGATATTTGGCAGAGATAATTATTATTTTCATTTTCCAACTAACCTGACTATTGACTGGTTGATAGCTTCTGTTCATAAAATGTGCTTTCTTTATTTTCACTATTTTATTAGTTCAGATGTATATTTGAACTTTTTCCCAAAAAAAGAAAGTACTAAATATAGCAATTACAACAGCAAATACAAATTTATCATGCATACCAGCTTCTCATGACTAAACTCTTAAAGGCTTTTTTCACTTTTAGCCCACGCCAGAAACTATGTATATTCTATAGCCGAAAAAGTATATAAAATATATATAATTTTTGTACATAACATACAAAATCAAAAAAAAAAAATATATATATATTTTTCAGCTATTGTTTTGAGAGGGACTATACATTACTCCCTCCGTTCCAATTTATGTGAACCTGTTTGACTGGGCACGGAGTTTAAGAATAAATGAAGACTTTTGGAATTTGTGGTCCTAAATGGGTTAAAATGGGATCCACAGTATTTGTATGGTTATAAAAGCTTCTCACTAAGGGCAGAATTGTAAGTTTAAGCTAAATTGTTTCCAAATTTAGAAAGTGTTCATTCTTTTTGGAACGGACTAAAAAGGAAATAGGTTCACATAAACTGGAACGAAGGGAGTATCATTTTTCCTATTAATAAATCAGCAAGTTTTCTAAACTAACTTGGACTTCATAAATTTCAGTTAGAAAAGTGAAAGAAAAGAGGACAAACTTCTAATAGGAAATAGAAGAATTAATATGGCAGAAATAGTAATTGCATTGAGACCTAATCAACTCAGTTTATGACTACCATATCTAACAAATACCTAGAAAAGGAAGTTACAAATAAAATTGGTTTGGCAATCTGAGAATAAGTAAATACTCAAACCACAAAGTCACCTAAAATATACTAAGACTAAGGTGGTGAAGAAACCATGACTTGACTTTCTGCAAATTAGCCATGCCTTTTGACCTATCCTACAACAGATAAACTAAAGGTGAAAACCAAGTAGGAAAAAAAAAAAGGGCAATCAAGCTTAAGTCAAGAACTCGATATAACGCCTATAATCTGCTGCCTATGATCAATCGCGGATCAAGAAGTCAAATACCCTTGGGAACGTCGTGTTCAAGGAAGCATTTTCACATTGTTTGGCCCCAATACGTTGGCATACCGTGCATTGGTTGAGCAGCATTACCAAAAGGTCCCTGTTCGTGGCTGAGAGGACTGCCACCGTTCTCATCCGATGAGTCGCTTGAGGCACCCTGGGAAGGAGAGCTCGCCTCAGTGACCGGAGCACCAAAATTCAACATATTGGAAGGTGGAGTTGGAGATGGTGCCTTGGACTTGGGCTTTTTCCCTTCCGCAATAAAGCTACCCACAACCACCTGGTAGTGAAGAGGAAACCGTTAGCAAGTAACACGATATGCATACAGCGGCATGCGGATTTTCCACAAGCGGTGTCGACATTTAAAGAAGAGCTATGTTGCTCGAACTCTCCGAAAATGTCGATGAATGCGCGTCGGATCCTCCAAAAGTACTGCATTTTTTGGAGGATCCGATACGAGTGCGGCAGCTGGTTTGGAGAGTCCGTGCAACATAGAAGAGCGCAAATACGCAAACCAACTGTGTAACATTATAACATTTATTATCACTTTAGTTTTTGTGAAGGGGCTTTAGCCTATTAGTTTAGTCGAATCTTATTTCTAGAGGTCAGGGTTCGGTTTTGTACCACCTTTATTTTTTAAGAAAATCAGCTAAAATACGTACGTAGGTTGGGCTTCGAACCCCAACCTAGCAAATGAAACGCTAAACCAGTGGACTAGGAAGCACTATTCCTCGAGCAGTGTCTTTTTACATTATTTTTTCCAACTTTTTTGCACATTATTGTATGTATATTTAAATTTTCCGACGAAGTGGTAGTTAGAATAGCACCTGTACTGGAGTGGCAGCCATAAGCATCCCTGCAACTCCACCGCCCAAAACTCGACCATCTGGCCCAGACAGCGACACGCTTAGACCACCTGTTCTGCTACGGCTACCATTACTTTCTGACAGCAAGAATGAACCCGATAATGAGATGATTTCAAATCGGCCCTGCATATAAGAATAACACCATGCTCGATGACCAATGGCGAAAAGGTATGTTACAAGACAATTAGTATACATGCAAGCATCACCTTTAGAAAATTCAGCATCAAGATCACACTTCACAACTTTTGCAATAAACGCAAATCAAATTACTTGTGCAATATGCAATACGTAAGATAGAGCCACCAAGACAATCCAAACAACTGAAAATTGGTATGACAACTTCGTTGCAGATAAGTTTATTACTCAAAACCACCCAAAGCAATGGTTTTCCATTGTAGCTGCTCTCGTTTTTTCTCTCAATCTCTTCTTCCGGCTAAGATAGACAATGCATGAGTTGATGTCAACATAACAAAACCAGAAGGTAATCCTTCATAAAATAAAACAATCAAATATACCTAAAAATTATTAACCAACTACTGCTAAATGATATTTCAAGAGGAATAACTAGGCTTCATAAATGAAGAAGTCCTCTCTGACATCAGAATGGAAAGACCAAAAAGGGGAAAAGAAGACGCAATTGAGTTTCATTTCGTATGGGCTTATTACCATCTGTTGAAGGTTTTATTGTGTTTCATCCCGCTTCAAGTACATTCATCGCTCCTATGAAAACACTTCAAACAGAAAAAAGGACTACCGCACATGCAACAGCAAACTCCAGTAAAAAGACTGTAACATATACAAGACATGCAACAGCATAAGGCAACAGAAAAGGTAAGTGTCTTTAAGCTGAAACTCGTCAGACCTCATAGGTCACAGTGCCACCACCCATTGCAGGTTGGCGAAGGGTGACATTAGATACAGCTCCATTTGCAGATAGAATACAAACTGCCCGTGGTCCTTGCTGTGAGAAAGCCATTACCTTTGACGATATGTCCTGCGGCCAAGGTAACAGATTTGCAATCATAAAGAAAACTCAACCAAAAATTCACAACACGGGGACTTCAAAAGTCAGGCTTAAACAAGAAGTTTGATTAAGTGTAAGATATAAATACTACGTATTAGTTCCATTAGACTTTTTATTGTTAACAAATGGAGCTGTGAACCCCACAAAATTTCTGTTACCATTCACCATAAACGACAACTGATGCAACAACATGCGCGATTTAGATATGGTAGCACCTTTAGTAAATACAAAAACCAGGTGCATGGGTTTTAAAAAAATTCACCGCCAAAAGACGCTCCATATCTCACTTTAAGTTTAACCTAGATCACCAAGATACTACCTCTATTTATATTTTAAACCTTGAAACCCACAAGCAAAAATCTAATGGAAGCCAACTCTGACAACATCTAATCAAAAAGCTGAAAATCACAACCTCCAAGTAATTCATTAACATATTTGAGATATAAGGACGCATAGGAAGAAAAAAAACTCAATGCAACTAAAAAAGAGAAGTTAAGACGGAAGAGCCAAGATCTTGCCTATACAAATAAAAGGAAAGAGAATAATGATGATTGGAACGAAGAACACACAAACGAAACTTTGATGTGTGATATGAATTAACAACAGTACCTTATTTAGCTCATGAAAGACAAAAAGGTAAAATTTTCAATTTACAACTTACAAATGATCCAAAAAATTCATCCTTCCAAACCACTGTATTGCAACCTGGAACCGTTGCACAAAAGCATTACCTTTATTTCACCATTAGAAACTCCATCAAATATTATAGTTTGGTTCTTTTAATTCATCCTAGATACTTGTCCATCAATTAGTTACTGGCGTATCAACCCAAAGATTAAGAAAGGAAGCCAGCGAAATACTATGTACAGAAGTAAATTGATCTCTTCTTTTTCTCTCATAAGAAATTTGAAACTCGCGCCGGTTGCAGAACAACAATGTACAGCACAAAAATAAGACTCATGCATTTGTAAAATACATAGGTTAATCAGAGTTTTGTAAAACATGCTGTTAAAAACAGCATGCTTTACCCCAAAGATCAATAAGCAAAAAGATATTTTACCTCACCAATGTTCACGGTGATTAGATGCGGTGTAAAGCCAAATCCAACTGCACCTGTCAACCATCAAGAAACCCAATAATCACTATGTGTTGGTGCTAAATTGGTAAACACTAATCTCTGTCACAAAAAAGTTTGGCACTTTTCACTTCCCAAGAATTTTTTCAATTGACCAAACTTCGAACAGCATCTTAAGATTTTTATTTCACCCTTTTCCTACAAGAATTGCAACTTATAGTACTTTGCATATCCACATACTAAATTTTAATTTTTCAAATTTGAATTTTTCCAATATATTTGGCCCCTAACCAAACTCATAAGCAAATAGTGCCAAACAAATTGGGACATAGAGGAAGATTGAGGAAACAAAAAGGCAGTACAAAAGTTTAGCAATAATAAGCACATGTATTTCCAAATGAGTTTTTAATTTTTATACGTTGATAGTTTAAATGGCAGGTTAACTACATGTAACCATCCGTAAAAAGTGGGGATTAGGAACCCGGAAAAATAAGGGTTACCTACTACAACAAGTTGAACTACACTAATATAGTAAAAATCTTTACATTATCAATGTAAATAAGTTAAATCCTTTCCAAATGAAGTTAACTTCTATGCAATGACAGTGTAAATGTCAGGTTATCTACATGTAATGTAACCGTCCATAAAAAGTGGGATTATGATACTTATAATCCCAATGTATGTATCATATTAGTAACCTAAAAAATAAGGCACGTTACCTAATACAAAAAAAAAAAGGCAATCCTAAAATATCGCAATGATAAACAAAATTATTTTCCAAATGAGTTTCAACTTCAATGCATTGATAATGCAAACCCTCCATAAAAAGTGAGATTAGTAACCTGCAAAATAAGGCAAGTTACCTGCCACAACAGATTGAAAAACACTATTCCTAATAGAGTTAAAATTCTTTACATTATCCGTGTATATAAATTAAGTTACTTACATTACCAATGTATATAAGTTAAATCATTTCCTAATTAGAAGCTCAATACATAATTTGTTTTATGACGGTGAGATGCACACCCTTCAACTATTCCACCAGGTATGCTACCTCCCACGAGCACAAGTATCAAGTAACTCTACCCACTAAGGCTTGGGCAAACTGAACTAAGATTTCAACCTAGATACATAATTAATCAGCTAGATACATAATTAAAGCAATAATGAAGACATATATATACCAAAAGCTTCTACTTGTTTCTTTCCCGAGCCAGGAGGCCTCCCACGGGATTTCTTAGAAGGGTTATCTCCATTATTACCAGCAGCAGCAGCAACAGAATCTGGATGACTCACCACTGAAGAAATTGGAGTAACTGGATTAGGAGAAAGGCCTAAAGCAATGTTATTATTGTTATTATTATTATCAGTAGAGTACTTTCTGGGCCTGCCTCTTTTCTTCTTAGCAGGTTCAATGCTTAACCCTATAGCAGCAGATGATGATCCATCAGAGTAATCAAGATTTGGTTTTGGGTTTGGTCCAGAAATTGAATTGAATGGAAATTGTAAGTTTTGTTGCTGCTGTTGGATATTGTTATGTGTGGGAAAGTTGGGTTGTTCTTGTTGGTGGGGTTGGTGGGGTTGGGGTGGTAGGGGTGGGGGTGACACCATTGATCCATGGGCATGTGGGGGTGGTGGTTGGTGGTGGGGTGGTAGAGATTGAAGGTGGGGTGGGTGGTGAAGTGGTGGGTGTTCTTGGGAATCCATAGGACAAAAAAGAATATACTGATGCAATGTGAAAAGGGTTTTTTTTCACAGTGAAGTTTGGATTTTGTTGTGTTTGTGTTTTGGGGGGCTAAGGTTAGGGGGTGGGGTGGTGTTGTCTACTGAAAATCTCTGTTTAAGAGAGAGAGAGAGAGAGAGAGAGAGAGTACAGTGTGAAAGCAGAAAGAAAAGAAAAGGGAAAAGGAGAGCGGAAGGAGAAAAAGGGAAAGAAAGTATGGAATATTAGGGTTTTATGAATTAGTTTAAAGTTGGGGTGAAAGGGAAAAAAAAAAAGCTTGTTTGGAATTTTTTGGTAGACGAACTAAATTATTTGGGGATTAATCTCTACATTAATTTATCCCAAATTTGACATGATAATAAGATATCAAAAATTAAGTTTGGGATTAAATATATATTATATTTGATTAACGATATAACTTTATTTCGGGAAAAAATTTTACCGTCAGCAATATAAATTTAATCTCACGCCTTATCTCACCTTGTCTCACTTTATCCTGGTCAAACAACATCGTAGGATTTTCTGAATAAGTTTAAATAATTAGAGGCCTCGATTTTAAGCTCTAAAAATAAAGAACTTTCTCATATGGAGTCTTTCTCCAAGGAATGGGTCTCATGTGAATTTGGGTTTAGTCGGATTAGTGTGTTTTCGACACTTGATGTATAAAATATTTGTATAGTTATGTCACTTATAAGGTAAATATAATTAAATTTTTTATAAACATAAAATAATAACTAACATACTATCATAACTATATTAAAAAGAAAATTGTCACAATTAGTGCATATAACTTAAATCCTTAGAGAAGTGTTTTTGACTTTATATTTTAGGAAAACTTCATTACACTGTCTTGAAGTTCGAGAAGGAGATAGTTCAAGCTCCATAAATTTTCCCAAGAGTTTGAATTGTGTATTTCGAATACCAACTCCTCACATAGATTTTTTTCAAGAGTTTGAAATTTTGAATTGCATATTTCGAACTCACTCACATATAAAAGTTTTGAACACCGACACACTATGCTGGAATTTTTCTGTGTTTTAGCTATAAATATTTTTGTCCAAATTTTATTTCCGCATCAAAAAATAACTAAAACTTGAATAGTTTTGAAAATGTGGTTAAATATAAATTAGCAATTTGAAAAGTGGCTATTTACCTAATGCTTCCTGACTAATCGCATGCATTTCATAGTGCTAATTCGCATGAAAATTTTGCTCCGTGAACCATTGTTAATGATGAAAAATGTTTTTCATACTTTTCTAAATCATTTTGAGGTGACAGTTTTAAGAATTGTCACAACATAACATACCTTCAAATTATTGAATAAATAAACCAAAATAGCTTTATTAAGAAAACACAGAGAGTTGCCACTAATGTGGGATTAGATATAACTAAATAGAACAAATTTCAATTAATGGAAGGTTAAATTTGCTCAGTAAACACACAAGAAGAAGAACAACAACAACAACAAACCCAGTGTATTTCCATAAATGGGATCTGGGGAGGGTAGTGTGTACGCACACCTTACCCCACCTTATAGAGATATAGACCCTCGGCTCAAGGAAGTAAACATATAAGATAAGAAAGAAAAATGATGGGAAGAAATTGTGGCTGCAAGCTGCAGCACCAATACTAACATCAGCTTCTAATTCATTTCCAGGAAACACACAAAAGACAGTAATTTGTGTGGGAAAATATATCAAACAAACCAACAACAATAGAAACATAAGGACTGTGCCAGTTTTAACCAAAGGCTTCTTTTTAGTCCTCATAAAGAACTCACCACAACAAAAAATTTAAAAAATAATCAAGCTCGGCCTCAATCCCAAACTAGTTGGGGTCAGCAAAGGGACGAAACACGGGAACTCTACAAAGGTTATCCATCCTAGTACTATACTCGCCCAAGCACATTTAAATTATAGAATCTGGTGCGTGAGTGCTGATATGATTGCATCCTCGAACATATTACTTTTACACTGGGCATCAATCTACAACCGCCTCAAACTCACATAAGCTGTTTTATCTTAGCACCTTATCTCATATGAACCAGCTTTAGTGATATAACGAACCCATTCAACTGTGTTGTAGCCACTCTTCTCCCACACCTGCACAGAGCTAACCACATGAAGCTGAATTTCATACCAAAGAAAAGTACTATTGAATTGTAATTTTGCCAAACATACCTTGAGAAACCGAACACGCAATCCAGATGCTGTAAACATGGGAACCTGCATTCGAACAAGGAACTGGTAATGAATACTAGAGCCAAATAAACCACAGTAAAACAAGTTATCATGCCAAAATTACGAACTGTAGAGGAACACAATTCTCATGTGGTAGGGGGACAAATGTGTACCTGAAATTCCATCTGAATTGGCGGCCGAGTCAAGGACTTCTTCTCTGTAATTGTCGAAATTAACTCAACCTCAGCACTCAATGTTGACTCAGTTTGCCCCGGAAATTTTCTTATTCTGCACCACATTGCCCATATTGAAAATTCTACTCTCGGAAAAACCAGATTTAATGGAGAAGAATGCAGCAAAAACAGATAAGTGACTACTGACAAAAATAGAACATGATCATTGTATAATTAAGTAGTATTAACAACAAAGTGACAAACTCCTTGATCCAGAGAAAAATGGAAGTAAACACACTTGTATGCTTTACTACAAACTAGAAACCTGAAGTAGTATATATATAAAATATAAACATAACATAGAAGAAAGAATCCGGAAAAAAAAAAGAGACGCAGGAATTTTCAAAATTGAGCCATCTATTACTATATACATCCAGGACCTAGTGAAATGATCCTCCTTTTGCCAGACTATCTGATGTTACACACAACTGATCTTAGGTTAATTCAATTCCTCCAATTAGTCCCAATAGGACGAGAAGTGTGAACATTGGCTTCTCCTACTCTCCCTCAAGAGCACATGAAGTTGTCAGACAGTGTGCACTTGGAGGCAAGCAACTCATGCAAAGAAAATACCATATTGTTCTTAATAGAGATTAGTATCGTACATGTGTGTAAGGTTTTCTACATTCTACATAAACAAATTTACTAAGATGAAACTGTACGCACTACGCAATTCTACTTGCTACAAAGAAAGCATCCATAGGTATACATGTGGAAATACCTGTGATAGCATGTGCACACAGACACCACATGAGTAAATACCGGTACATGTGATAGGCACACCCTAAGCTAATGGTTCGGCAACAAATAATTCAATTGCTCCAGGTTGAACAAAAATGGAGCAGTGTGAACCGTGCATTATTATCTAGAGATGAAGAATTAGGAAACAAGCTCCTTAATAGTGTAGTCATTTTCAAAAACAGTACAACAGTGAAAAACAAAGAGATTAGATGTGGAAACTCACAGATTAATACGGACGAGAAATATCTTCCCGTCCACATAATTGTTATTTCTGTTTTTCAGTTAATTTTCTTGCATTATCCATGCACAAACATGCACAAGCTTTCTCATTTTCTCCTTTCTTTGCTAAGGCCCGTGCTTTAATTGCACTTTGTCCTATAAGTCCTAGCAAAACTTGGCGCTTCTCTGTGCTTTTAGTTTTGAGTTTTGACAACACCAAGTAGCAGATAGTAATAAAACAGATTTTTTTTATTGGTTAGTAATTAGAAACAGATCTGTAAAGAATAATTAAGTGAATATGAATGTTGCCAGGATGATCCAAGAAATTCTGCTGGTGGGAGAATTTGAAGTGATGAAAGAGCTGTGAATTTCTATGCATAGTTCGGTTGAAGGACCGCACAAGTCAAAATGATTTCATTAATAACTCAACAGGGTGATGCCACAAATATAGACAATATGAGCATGTAGACTATTTTCACCTAACCCTACGCGCTTATGTATACAAAGCGTATCCTCTTTACACCAAAGGCATAAGAGAACAAACTTTTCATGTTTCTTAGTTCTATTTTTTCCAATCCATTGAAATATCCTTCAATTCCTTTCCTTCCATTCTTTTTTTCAATTCCTTTCATTGGAAATTGACAAAAATGACATGCTGGCCAAATCTGAAGCTCCATCTCGGGGATTTTCAAGAAGCAACTAACAGATACAACTATGTTTTACCGAGCAGACTAGTATATTGAGATTGACTCCTGATTCCATAAACACCAGCTCAAATAATAAGCAATTATGGCTAAAGACACAATAGCATCTGTGAGAACATCTATAGCAACTTAAGAAAGTATAAGGTTCAGGCCTCCAGGACTGTGGCCTAGTGGTATGAGCACACCTTGTGATGCGTGGGTTAGGCGCACGCCACAGGTTCGATCCCTGCTGCAGACCTAGTATTCAAGTGGAGAAGGTAGAAGGGCGGGCCCATTATCCACCGAGTTTCAAACCGTGCGACACTGGCCCTCAGAAGTTTCTCGGTTACAACAAAAAAGTAAGCAATTCAGGCCACTAAGCCATGCAAAAGGCAAGCCAATCAAGTCAGATGTGCTAGAAGATGAAGGGTTTACCAGAATCTACAGAAAACCTATACACAAAATATTATCCCAGTTTCTATACAAGGATGACTAATCCAAATCGGCTCATTTCAATATTTTCACAATAAATTGATTCATTTGTAATGGAGTACACCCTTAAAACGATTTTTAATTGACGAACAGAGTGGTCCTTCCTTTATGGTGTCTGATACACGGAACTTTAGAAACCCCTTCAATCCCCCATTTCTTGAGGAGGTAAGGAACGCCGAAACCTCCATGTAAATTTTATTTGCTAGTGATAAAGAGGAGGATTCCATTAAAAAAAAACAAAGAAATCAAGCTTTTTAATTGAAGAAACAGACAGATTAATTGCGTTTCAATAGTATATGTCAAATTTGCTACGGCATCTGGTCTAAATGTGAGTCAGACGAAAAAGAAGGCTTCATGATAAAAGTTTGACCACATCTTCAAGAAATAAATCAAATGGAGGTAAAAATTAATGCCAACCATGATTAAGCCATCGAATACTCACTTCCACACCAAACAGTCAATGGCTGGATTATACTTTGCTCTCCCTGATGTCACCTGGAAGCTTGTTTTTGCAGTTTGCTTTGGCACTGGAATTTTAATGACAACTCCCAGAGCAAACATTTTTGCACCAAACACACTCTTAACCTGAAAAACAACACAAGTTTAGCAACAGTAAATCAAATAAGACAGATGCTTCAAATTGAAATACATTCCATGTCAAACCTTAACATTCACTTCCATACGTGTACGACCTAATTCCTTGATAGTTGGTAATACCCGGAAAGGAAGATTTACTCCTTCAGTAATACGGTACCTGAAGATAAACAAATTTCAGGTGTTATTATATAAGATTATGGACATGAATATGAGTATAATCTGTAACTACTTCAAAATGAAGTTGCCTACATATTTTGAGCTTAAAAGCCCACACACACACACACACACACACACACATATATATATATAGACTGGTCATCACTTTCCAAGTGATCAAAAATATGTAGATGATAAATCAAAAGGTTACACTATTTCAATTTCAATTGCTCAAAGATATAAAGGATTTTTTTCATGTACTTCTCTCAAATTGAATATTCTCTTGGAACTTTCAAGCTGTTTATATAATACTTTTAACTTTCCCACAACTTATTTAGAGTTTGGAACGCAAATGATTACTTACGAGTGGGAACATGAACAGACTGGCAGCAATAGGAGGAGAAAGAATACATTTGATTTGTTGGATATTGGAATGTCGATAATAGGACCCATCAAGTTCTTGATTACATAAAATTAGAAGTAAATATTCCATTTTTAGGAGAAAAAGACATCAATTTGAGACACCCAATAATAGAAACCATTCGGTTTTAAACAAAATAGCAGTTTGAGTTTCAATTATCTTGGTAATAGCAAAAGAAGATACTAAACACTTTAAAATCTCTGAGTTTATACTTCGCAGTGAAAGATCAAATCATAATTCAAACTTAAATTCTTCGCAGTTGTGAAGGTATATAATATTGACTTTTGTAGGATGCTTAAAATATTCTACGAGGTCTAAAAAGGAAATTTGTTATAAAATAATAAAAGGGTTAGGAGGGATATAGAGAAAGAATTGTAGAGATGCTGATTATCAAGAATATTGATGCATTGGGGTGAGGAAGCCTCCTATTTATAGGAGAAAAAACCTTGTTCTAGAAAACAGTGCTAACTTTTATGGAAAGAATTCCAGCTACCATATAATTTCTTTCCTTCTTGGAAACTTTTCTTTCCTGCGGCTGGTGGATTAGTCATGGTGCTCACAAACTGGCTGGGACACCACCGTTATTAAGAAAAACAATAATAATAATAATAATAATAATAATAATAATAATAATAATAATAATAATAATAATAATAACAATAACGGACTCCTTACCACGACATACCGAAAACAATTTCTGGGACAGACACACTTGATATTTGTGCTGCCTTAATTATTGTACTATTAATCTAATTTGACATTGAGCAACTTTTCAAGGACGTTCAGAATTATTCTACTAGAACAAATGAAGAACAGTAGTTAAGCCTTCTGGTTTGAGAAGAGAACAAAAAATAGAGCCCAAAAAACAACGATGAACAGAAGGAAGTACAAACTTACTTCATCAATTCAAATTCACCATCAGGCGGCACAAAGCTGACAGTCTTTTCTGAGTTGAATCTTGTCAAATTTACACACTGGTGGAAAGTAACGTCATCAAGCTCAATCGTTTTGCCGCTGCACCGGGCGGCAGAGAAATATACCATGTTAAAAACAGAAATAACTATCTAAACATGCAACTGCTGAAACTAATATGGAGTCCATACAGCTAGATAATCACAAAGTCTGAAGACAGTTAGCATTATGAAACTGCAGAAAATGGAGAAACAACTGAAAGAAGCAGAATGGCACAAAGTGAACTGCTATCTTCACTCTTTAAGGTTATAAGGTTAACTGATATCAGGTAACCTTTGAAAATTTACAAACACATACTCAAAGGCACCTGCAAAATAGATGCTCTATACTTGTAATATCCTATAATACAGAACATCTGAATTGTGTTCCAATGGAAATCCCACTTTCATGTAATACTATAGAACTGACAATTTCTCAGGCATTTCCTACTACTACATCTATATACTATAGCTTTCAAATCTTAGGAATCGTGAAACAGTTATATGTAAAAAGAAGCACATTTTACAAGTAGTAGAAGCATTTTACGACTCTTTTCTAAAATATTCAAGAGGATACCATAACATTCGGTGTAGGTTAGGTAATGTATATCTCACCTATAAAGATACATCACCGATCTCATAATACACGATTATTACTCAGAAGCAAAATGCTGAACCTCTAAACCTACTGTCAGTGACGATGCACGGACCTACCAGTTTCAGAAGGTTGCTAGTAATTCTCTAAAACTACTAATCCCTCGTTCCATTTTTTAGCATAAATGTTCTTTCCACAACGAGGTGCAATGATAGAGAAAGATAATGTTCAATTTTTTCCTGTTTGAGGAGATCAAGTTTAGACTTTGAAGAACTAAAAGAATCAAACTCTCCAGGAAAGAAATGGAAAGAGTATAGTAACCTAGAGTTCACAAACATTCGAGTGACATTTCCTGAAACAACTAGCTCAACAAGGTATGTCAAATTGACATAATCACAAAGGATGAAACACACAATTATGCAGACACTACCTCTTAGCAGGACGGGACTTGAGCTGTGACTCTTTCTCAAGACCAATTTTATCATTTAATCCCAACTTCAGATCAGGCATTCCAGAAAGGAAGCATTTCATGAGAATTTTCCCAGTTACATCACAACGGAGGACGCTACCTGCAATTGTTATATATTAATCGAGAACCAAAAATGGAAGAAAAATAAGAGAAGAAGGAAAAAAGCATCCACCAAAACTACAAAACTTTATACCTTTTGAAGACATAAGGAGATTAACACTTTCCACAATATCCAGAAATACCTGTTGAATATATAAAGTTTCATCAGAAACCCATGTATACTTGTGAAGATAAACGATCTAAGAGATTAAGAAAGATAGCAAATAAACTACCTCATTCTTCTTATAATGAAGACCCTCCCTGCGCCAACCAACCGCACCAGTAACTTGTAATGTTGCATTTGGAACTGGCTTATCTACATGCTGCAGGATTGTGTGCAATTGTGAAGGGAGAAAGGGATAGATATTATACTCAAAATTCCTCGTTTATCTCATTGCTGTGATATATCTCAAGAATGAATTTTATAAATGTAAATCAAACAGAAAGATCAATCTCAATCAACTTTTCAAACCACTTTGGTCATAATATGGAAGCAAGCACGTAAAATAACTAACCTTGGATGAGAAGGATGACCGAACACCTTCCTGAGTAATATAGAGTTTCAAGATTTCAGGTGAAAGATTTTGAGGGTAACCGAAGTCCATAATTTCTGTGTTTTTATACAAATAAAGAAAAAAATCAATTACTATTATACACATAAAAGGTTACTTCATAAAAAAGGTTTTTTGTTTGTCAAACCCAGATAAAAAATGTCAGAAACTAAATAATCTATGAAAAGCTTACCGTCCAATAGCTCATAAATCAAAACAAAGTTATTACGAATGGCATCTTCATCAAAGGCACCACCAAAATATGATTTGAATAATGTAACAGCCTGCGAGAGAATTGGGGATTGCAGTTCTATTAATCTTGTGGTAAAACCGAATCACTTACAGAACAACAAACAGAAAAACACATTTAGGCAATAAAGTCATGGTTATGCCATTATGTTTCTAACCTCCATTTCTTATGGGGTACCAGAAATGCCCCTTTATAAGACAGATTGTATTAGTACATTTAAGGAAAGGTCCACTAATTCTATATAACTAAAGCATTGGAAACTATATCGGTACCGGAATGCTTCTTATCCATAAGACAAATACATTTTTTGATAAGGTAAAAAAAATTTAATAATGGGTTACAAGCAGTATACCAAGAAGTAGAGAATCTACAACATAATATGATTTTCTATGAACAACACCAAATCCTCTATATGAACTGGAACTCTATGAGTGCCCCAAAAAGAAACAAGGAAAAAGAGGCTATCCCTCAAATATACATCTTTGTTCACTGCCCCTTCAAAGCTCTTATATATCTCTCCTTCCACAAGACCCAGATGAGTGCCAATGGCACAAGTTCCACGCTCTCAGAATTCTCCTTCTAAAAGTCCATCTAGCGAGTGCATCCTTTACTGTGCTCATTGCATCCTGAAGCATCTCAACATCTCACAGCACGGGCGAGTATCCACTTGACAATGTAGGAGGGGGAGATCAACATCTTCACCAGAACATATGCACATAAAACACTAACAAACGTATGCAATCCTCCTTTTACAAAAAATTTCAGCTCTCAGGATTGCTCCTCACACTGCCACCAATTAGAAAGGCACACCTTTCTTGGTGTCCTGGGAATTCCAAACCGATAATTGTAGAAAACTCGATTCTTCCCTCACTAAGAGCTTATGATAATACGACTTCAGTGAAGACAATTCATCGCTTCCTGCTCTTCATCTCCATTGAATAATGTGTGATGTACTTAGCTTGTAAAGCATTTCAACTAGACCTTGGAATTCATCAACTTCCCAGCCTTGAAGGTTCCTCCTAACCTTTATATCCCATGAACTCCTCCCCCCTGCCCCACCCTCCACCTTGTAACCTTTGGATATGTCGTACTATCGACTCCTTCTGGCTTGAGAAGCTGCAATTGTTCGGGAATGTGAGTTTCAAAATCTCTTCTCTACACCACCTGTGACTCCAAAAGCTGATTTTACTGCCATACCCAACCTTGAAATTTATGTTGCCGATGAAATCTTCCATCCCTACATAATATTCCTCCAAAGTCCACATTCAAAAGAAGTGTGATATTTTTAGTCCTCCATCCCCATTCTGCCACTCCATACTTTTCCACTATCACCTCCTCCATAGAGAATCTCCATAACTAATACCCTTAGAGACTTTTTGAAAACTAAGCGATGTTTCACCCCTCGACCCCCAGTCCCCAAATTCCTTAGGAGACATAATATCCTCCCACCTTACTAAGTGGAACTTCCTCTCCCCATTTGTTTATCCCACAGAAAGTTCCTATGAAACCTTCGCAATTTACCTATGATATTGGCTAGTGCATTAAGGAAAGACATGAAGTACGTAGGAATGCTCGACATAGTGCTCTTAATTTGGTACTTCTTTCTCCCCTTTGGGCAGGTACCTCTTTTGTCGGCCTGCTAGCCTTTCCTCAACTCTCTCAATCACTGAGTTCCATATTGTTTGGTCTTTGTTGGGACTTGGGAGTACCCCAGAAGTAAATTGAGATAAGCAGTTGGAAGAGCTCCAACCCTGCAATTGAGCAGTGGTGCTAGATCTTCAATATTGCCACATCACCTACCAAAATGATCTCACACTTCCTAACGTTACCTGGAACCACATAAGAATCTACCTCAGATAACTCAGCCAGTTTATGTCTGCATCACAGAACTAAAGTGATGTCTACTTCTCGTTATGGAACCTCACTGTGTGTTGCCCCTCAAGAAACCATCTCCCACTTCTCTATCCATCATTCTACCCAAGGCTTCCATTACCTGAATGAAAAGCATGAGAGGTAACGGATCCCCTCAAGCTACCCAAAAACCACACAGGCTGCCATTCACTAAGATTAAAAATCTGACCATGTGGATATGCAGAACTTGATCCCATAAGACAGATATATAAACCTGCTCATTTGAAAAGGTTTCTTTTTAATAGCAACCAAAGGCTATTATTTGTCACTTTAGTGAACCTAAAAGAAAAGATAGCAAAACTCAACTAGGAATGGAATTAGTCGCCAAAAAAATTTTAAAAAAAGGGGGGTTGGGGGGTGGAGGAATAGAAAACTACTCCAACCATATTACGCAACAAAATACTTCCCCTCTGCATCTTAACAACAAAAACCGGATGTTCAGAGAGCAAGAATGTACCTTCTCCACTTACCCCCCCCCCAACCACCACCACCCCCAAACAAAAAGGAAAACATAGAACATGAAAGCTTTCGTAGCAAAAAAATAAACAGCAGTGCTTGAGACCGAAATTATCAGGTGCACAAGTAAGATTCTGATAGCAAGAGGAGAGTTACCTCAACAACAAACTTGAATGCACATGCAACATTTGCATTGCTGCTAACAACAATCACAATATAGACATTGCTAATTCTCATGTACAAAAAAGAGCAGCCTCCAATCTGCCGGACAGGACATGTACCAAGTTCTTTTGACTGCATTATATGCATCCGGAAAGCATCTACCATATTCCCTCTGATAAAATATAAAAAGTTTTATAGTTAAATGAGAAACATAACAGAGTAATGTAGTAAGCTACGTTACATCAGTAAAGTGAGTTTACACCAAAAAAAAACAGATATCATATGAGTTTATACTAAAATTCTAACATGGTCGGAGTTAAAAAAAAAGTTTGCTTTAGCAATGCAAAATTTTACACAGGAAACAGTACTTTTAGTTAGCGAAAATATTATACCATAGTTAATTTTTCTTAAACAGCAATACAAACAATGCAAAAGGTTCCAACTTTGAGCTTATAGCACCACCCATTACAAAAACGAGCAGCAAAACTCTAATTTGTCCATCAAACTTCAAAACTCAACAATTAATTATCTTAAACTAATTCCATAAATCAAAATAAACAAAAAGCGAGTCAAAAAATAAATAAATAATTGGGAATAAAATGAGAAATACCCAACATCATCGCGGTAGAGGCGATTTATAAGTACATCTCCACGAAGATTCAAAAAATATATTGCTGAAGCCGCCACTGGCATGGCTGCTAATCAGAAATGATCCAATTTTACGATAATAGCCACCAAATCAGATCAAAATTTGAGATTCCTAGGGTTTTTCAGGTGATTTGAGGGGGAAAAGTGTTCGATTTGGGGAAAGAAACTGCTTTGATTAAAAAAATATGAAATGAAATGAAAATTTGTTGTTGAGATCTTAATTATGCTTTTTGATTATTATAACGCATGTGTTCAATTCGTCCGACGAGCTGGTTTTACATTTTAGAAATGTTTATAAGGAAAATCTAAAAGTGCTTATCCCCCATGTTTTTATAAAACTTTTTCATTTTATAACATCCAAAAGTACAAATTTATTTATCCACCACTTCTAGATTTTTAACATCGCATTAACTTTTCAATTACGTACTCCCTCCTTCACTTTCAGTAATTCACTTTTAACTTTGTACTCTCTTTAAAAAAATTAAAAAATAAGCATGTATTTTATAATTTTACTCGTAACATTAATAGCATTTCAAAAAGTCCTGGAAAATAATTTAGGGATTTAATAGTTAATAAAGGTAAAACATGAAGAAAAAAATTGTCTTTGAAGGAAAAATATTTTATTAAATCTCTGAAAGCTCTCTACAAATAAGCTATCAATACCCATATTTATAATAGTACGAAAATCTATTTAACTAGAAATAGGAAAGCTTATTCCTATATGTAATGACTCGATCGGTCGTTTTGAGCATTTCCATCCCGTTCAGCTATTTGAAGTCTTGAGTAGCATCGTTCTATGTATTATGACTTATGTGAATCGTCGGTTTTGGTTTTGAGGTTATTAGGAATTGATTTGGAAAAAATGGTTCTCAGCTAGGAAGCATTAAATTGGAAGAGTTGACCAAGTTTGACTTTTTAGTATTTGACCTTCGGATTAGAGTTTTGATAGTTCTGTTAGCTCCGTTGGGTGATTTTGGACTTAGGAGCTCGTCTGGATTGTGATTTGGAGGTCCGTAGTAGAATTAGGCTTGAAATGGCGAAAGTTGGAATTTTGGAAAGTTTGACCGGGAGTGGACTTTTTGATATCGGAGTCGGATTCCGATTTCGGAAGTTGGAGCAGGTCTGCAATGTCAAATGTGACTTGTGTGCAAAATTTAAGGTCAATCGGACGTGATTTGATAGGTCTCGGCATTGGTTGTGAAAGTTTGAAGTTTCAAGTTCATTGATTTTGAATTGAGCTGTGTTCGTCGTTTAGATGTTGTTATGGGTGTTTTGAGGCCTCGAGTAAAGTCGTGTTATGTTATGGGACTTGTTGGTATGTTTGGACGGGATCCCGAGGGGCTCGGGTGAGTTTCAGACGGGTTTCGGACTATTTTGGACCATGTTGTTATTGCTGGTTTTCTGGTGTTTCAGTTGTGCTTCGCGATCGCGGATGCAGAAACGTGTTCGCGATGGGTATTTTGGTCAGTGCAGTGTTTGTTCTTCACGTTCGCGCTTCCTTGGTCGCGTTCGCGATGGGTTGATGTGGTGTTCTTCGCGTCCGCGTGCAGGGATATGCGTTCGCGTAGTGTTGAGGTTTGGCAGCTGGGAGTTGGTGAATTCTTCAACGCGATCGCGAAATGTGAGTCGCATTCGCGAAGTTTTGGCACCTGTGGTCATCGCGTTCGCATGGGGTGTATCGCGAACGCGTAGAGTCTTTTGTTGGCAGTGTAATTTTGTTCGTCGCGAACGCGATGCATTTCCCGCGTTCGCGTAAGAGAAATGCCTGGACAGATTATAAAGTACTACATTTCGAGGGTTTCGGCCATTTTTACATTTTTGGAGTTATGGAGCTCGGATTGAGGCGATTCTTGAAGCAATTTTCACCATATGAATTGGGGTAAGTGTTCTCTACTCGGTTTTGGTTATATTTCATGAATTTATCTTCGATTCTAGCTTTTGGTTGATGAATTTCAAAGAGTAAATTGGGGGTTTTCGCCTAAAGTTTCATAATGTGAATTTTTGAGTTTTGAACATCCATTCGGAGTCGGATTTGAGTAAAACTAGTATGGTTGGAATCATAATCGATGGGTTGTCGGATTTATAAGTTTTTTTGGGTTCCGAGGCGCGGGCCCGGGTGTGACTTTTGGCCGATTTTGGATTTTGATTAAGGATTCAATCTTTATTATTTGGAATTGTTTCCTTGGGCTTTAATTCATGTATTTGAGTTGCTTTTGGCTAGTTTTGAGCCGTTCGGAGGTCGGTACGTACGAGATGGTATTCTTGGAGCATCGTTTGGCTGGCTCGGTATTAGAATTGGCTTTTTCGAGGTAAGTAACACTTCTAAACATAGTGCCGAGGGTATGAAACCCCGAACTACGTGCTATGTGATTGATGTTGAAATGACACACATGCTAGGTGACGGTCGTGTGGGCGTGCACCGTGTGAATTGTGACTCCATTATTTCTGTGGTACTGTGCGGTTACCCGATCTTACCTGTAACCATGAAATTTCTACGTACTTGAGCTATTGAGTTGTGATCCATGTTAGAATCCATGTCTAGACTACGTGAATATCCTGTTGGGACCCACTGAGATCATTCCTGCTGTTGAGCTATCTCCTTTCATTGCATTACATACTCAGTCATAAGCATTCATATGCGTATCATATCTCAGTCTCTGTTACTATTTATTGATACATCACATCATTCTTTTTGGACTGATATTTCATGACATTAAGAGCCCGAGAGACTAGAGATATTGATGACTGAGTGAGGCCGAGGGCCTGATTGTGAGGACATTTATGGGATCGGGCTGCACACCGCAGCATATTTCATTGATTTATGCCATGATTGGCTTGATATAGCGCTTGGGCTGAAGGAGCCCCTCCGGAGTCTGTACATACCCCAGTGAGCGCACCTACTGGGTGCGAGTGTCGAGTGATTGGGAAGATTGATTGACTGTGAGGACTAAGTGAATTGATACTCTGAGAGTATGCATATGATTTTATCACTGAGTTGCATCGCATTTGGCATGCACACTTGACATACAGGCATAGAGATGCATTTTTTCTCGTGTTGTACGGTATCACGTCATTCATGTCTTCTCACGCATCTTGACATATGGGCACAGAGAGTTATTTTACACTTGCTACCTGAAAAGAAAATGAAACATCATATTTATTATTGAAAGGTTTTCTGGGAAAACTCACAGCTTTCAAACTTACTCATATTTTCATCATTTTTCGTAAGATATTTTGAATTTTCACTGATTTACTTGAGAAGCATAACTATTTTTCGGAAGTCATGATTAAGCTGAGCATGTTAGCTTTGAGTTACTTCTTTTATTACTTGCTTTATGTTGTTATGAACTGTTGTTGGCTACTGGGTGTTGAACCTGACCAATGTTCCAGCTCGTCACTACTTTCAACCTAAGGTTAGGTTTGTTACTTATTGAGTACATGGGGTCGGTTATACTCATACTGCACTTCTGCACCTTGCATGCAGATGTTGACTGATGATGTTGATGTGTTCGACGGAAGCTGGACTTGAAGACGTACCTACGTTCCCGTAGTAGCTGCCTCTTGTTCATGGTAGCCGTAGATTCATAAAAACTCTGTTTATGTATTTTCGAACAGATGATGTATTTATTTCATACCGCTTTGTAAATTCTACTCTTAGAAGCTCGTGATTTGTACTACCAGTCCTTGGGAAATGTATAATATTCAGATATTTTCTTTTACTTAATTGTTTTATTAAACTTCATTGGAATTGGTTAGTTGTTAATTGGCTTACCTAGCGGGTTGGGTTAGGTGTCATCACGACTAGTTGGATTTTGGGTCGTGACAAGTTGGTATCAGAGCTCTAGGTTCATAGGTTCTACAAATCATGCGCAAGTGTCTAGTAGAGTCTTGCGGATCGGTATGATGACGTCCATACCTATCTTCGAGAGTCTACAGGACATTCAGGATATACTTCCCATCTTTCCTTCCTTATCGTGCGAGCTCTATTCAGCTTGAAGCGTAATTCTTTGAATTCCTTCCATGCCTTCGTATGCCCATGTGAGCGCTTGGTATTAGCTATGCATTGACGACTTTTGATTCCATGGATTAGGTGTGAGATGTGATTTCAGTGTGCTGATGATATGCCAGTCTGGAGGACTTGAGGCCTGGTATTGACTGTAGCTTGAGCACAAAGATTTTGATTGTGTGAGCATGTGTTTTTGGACTTATACGTCCGGTAGTGTCCCTATGAGTAGAATTCGTTGTTACGTGATGAGTATGATGTGACCGCGAGATGTGTTTATATGGCTTGAACGCGATGAGAAGAGTTTGCTTGAGACGTAGAAAGGACTATTTGGTGTTTTATTTCGGTCTTGATTTGACGTATTGGCTCGAGTTATGGGTATGTTGAGGGAATATTTCATGTTGTTTAATTGCGGAGTGAAATAGATTTTCGTGTCTTGTTGCGAGTTCAGACTCAGGAAGATTAGGTGATTGCGTAGCAGTTGTGGATGTGAAAGGGTATGTAAAGAGATGTCAGCTTGAGGCTAAGCAGGTGGGTTATAACTTGCGAGGTAATCTACGAATGTGTGATTTTTATGTTGTTGTGTGGAGGCTTCCTTATCTACCGGTGGGTTATATTTGTGTGATTTGAGCTTGGATCAGTTATAATAGTTGAGCCGACCGTCACGAGAATGAATGCGAGCTTAGCAGATGATTTGGGGTATTATGTGGTTTATGTTGCGTGAGTTTATGAAGGATTTAATTGAATCTCATTACGGTATTGTGGCAGTAACGGAGTATGGTTATTGTAAGTTATCAGATGTTTTATTCCATGGCTTTGAGCCAAGTGGGGGAGTCTGCCATCGACGGGTTGATTGCACAGTTATGTGTTGTATTGGTTTCGGTTTGAGGTATACTTGTGGATCAGTTATGACTTGTAGGGGTTGAGATCGAGGATGACTCGAGTAGAGGAATTTCTGGATACGGATTGTATTACACTCTATGGGTATATAGAAAACATGGAATAATTGAGTGGTTATTCGTGAAGGATGTAGTGTACATGGAGTAGGAATTCGCTCGGTTGCTTAGGAGTGTGGATTACTTCCTTGGGTGTTGTTGTGCTAATGGGGCATAGGTTGTTTGGTCGTTTGGTCGATTTAATTGAGATTTGAGCAAAGTGGGAGACACTCGAGAATGGTTCTAATGGATTCAAAATTTATATGTAGCAATTGGGAATTTTCAGGATTTGTATATGGCTAAAAACTGAGATTTACATTGTATGGTGTCGAGACTCGCGGTATTTCTATATCACTATAGATTGTACATTCCAGAATCATAAAGGTAAAAGGGACAACTTTAAATTCAAAGAAGGTCTCTTCAGAGTCGGTATCTCGGTTGTGGTACTTTTGGGGTGCTTAAGAGAGAATACATCGGCCTATGGGCTTTAGGGCGTGTGGTTTTATGTTAGGAACTCTTGTGGTGAGTTTTGGGTAAGGATCGTGGTGTTCCGGCAAGGAGAAGTATCAACTTGAGGGTTATTCGGAAGGAACTCGGAGAATTTGGACAACTTGGTAATAGGTTGGATCAGCATGGTAATGGATATGATTGGTTCTTTGGGTACTTATGATGTGGCGAGTCTCTACAGGTGTTTCGTGGTAATGCTCTTGGGTTTGTGGTGATCTGCGTAGCTTGGTTGAGTTAGAGAGATTTAGTTTTGATGGCTTGATTATGTGCAAATGGGTTTCGAAGAGTTCTCGATGGTTACTACCACGGTTCGAGGAGTATAGTTCCTGCTGGCGTGAGGAAGATGTTACGAATTGGGATTTTCTCCTGGATGAGATCAAATGGAAGGTTTCTAATTGATTAGTATGTAGTTTACTGTGACTCGGAGTGGATTATAAGATTTTTGTACTTTTCATATGATGGAATGATAGATACGATGTGTTGTGTAGGATTGAGATTTGCATGTGTAAGGTCACGATTCAGTTTTGAAGGGGAGGTCATGAATTCTTAGGCAGCATGGACGGTTTCATATGACTAAGCGAATGATATTACTATTTGGTATTTCTTAAGGAGAGTGTACATTTTAGAAGGTGCATTGTATTTTGATTTACGGATACTTCATTGGTATTGTGGTACTCGTCCAATTGATCGACTGTTGATATTCAGATTTTGCAATGTGGCACAGAAGAATTAGAGAAGTATTCCTCGTGGGATGATCATGTATGAGAGATGTGTTAGACATCCAAACGGTGGTGATGGGATCAGGTATGGTGATTCATGTGTTTTATGGATTTGGAGACGGGGAGTTCTCAGGAGCAGATTGTTTCGTGGTTGTGGACCGTGAAAATGTGGCCAAAGCTAGTCAGAGGGTGGTATGTGTTATGGTTAGGTCATTGTGGACCTTCGGAGGGTTAATTATCTATTTGTGGATGACCAGAGTTGATTTGGGGCCCGTTGGTAGGCCCAACGAGGATGTATATTTTACACCGGGTCGGATTGGTTGACTCTGTACTGCGGTTGTTGAGGGAAGTGCCATTCGATTATAGTTGAGCTTATTCGTGTTCCGATATGTTCTATGAGTTACCATTCTATGCTACAAGGGGTTGTGATCTGTTGGTTATATGCACACATGGTGCGGTCCTATTTGGGCTTTATAGCGGAATTTGAGCGAGATGGGTATTTGGATATTACATGATTGATTGCGTATTAGTTATGTTCTTTCGGGTTTTGTGTGGCATTATGTCATTTGCTTCTCCGTGGTTATGGTAATTCACTTTGGGTACTTGATGTCGAATTGCGCGTGGTTATTGACTTTGAGCAAGGTGGCTTGAGGTATATAATATGGACCGGTGTTTGGATGGGGTCACGCGTTGTAGCAGGGTCATGTTGAGGTATGATCCTTTAGAATAGATTCGTGTGTTATGGTTCTACGGTGTTTGATGGATTTTCAGCATTTTGTTGTGGCGGTACTTGTTAAGCTTGCGGGACAGTTTTCTCATTTGAGTTATTTTCCATGATTGAGTACATTTGGAATGTTGCTTATTGGTGCACGGATTATACGGGTTATGGCTTTAGATTGTATTGATGTGGCATGTCTGTAGAGTAGATGGTATTTGATAAGAGGAAGTCGTTGGATCTAGGATGGGTGCTATCGGATTTGATTGTGGTATATTTGGAAGGATAATATCGGAAATTGGCTTAGAAATTGGCTATAGTTCTTGTCGAAGAAGAGAGAGGTCCATGACTTGTTGATCTGATGAATGGTTATGAGTTCTGCATGTTTCTTTCATCATCGGCAGTGTACGAAGGTTTTAGAACGAGGCTTTGTTTGATATGAGATTTATTACCGGTATTGGATTGTTTTGAGCAGCTACTAGGATTAGAAATTATCGCTATGAGTATTTGAGTTATGTGGTATATCATGTGATTACATCTTGGGTTATGATTACGGCTTGATACAGCTTGTTCAGACTTATACAGTGTGTAGATGCGAGATTCTGATCTTATAGGAATTCCTGATGTTGGAAAATTGGTTCTAAGGTTTATAGGCAAGGTTGAATTAAGAAATTTCAGTTATGTTGTGTTATCAGACCTATATGGGATAGGGTGATGTGGGATCACCCCCAGGTATGTGCATGATAAGGTTACACGGCAATTTGATGGCTTTTGGAACAACTCTTAGCACGTTCAATGACAAACATATGTTTAAGTGGGGGAGGATGTAATGACCCGACCGGTCGTTTTGAGCATTTTCATCCCGTTCAGCTATTTGAAGTCTTGAGTAGCATCGTTCTATGTATTATGACCTATGTAAATCGTCTGTTTTGGTTTTCAGGTTATTCGGAATTGATTTAGAAGAATGGTTCTCAGCTAGGAAACGTTAAATTGGAAGAGTTGACCAAATTTGACTTTTTTGTATTTGATCTCATATTGGAGTTTTGATGGTTCCGTTAGCTCCGTTGGGTGATTTTGGACTTAGGAGCACGTCTAGATTGTGATTTGGAGGTCCGTAGTAGAATTAGGCTTGAAATGGCGAAAGTTGGACTGTTGGAAAGTTTGACCGGAAGTGGACTTTTTGATATCGGGGTCAAATTCCATTTTCGGAAGTTGGAGCAGGTCCTTAATGTCAAATGTTACTTGTGTGCAAAATTTGAGGTCAATCGGACGTGATTTGATAGGATTCGGCATCGATTGTGCAAGTTTGAAGTTTCAAGTTCATTGATTTTGAATTGAGGTGTGATTCGTCGTTTTGATGTTGTTATGGGTGTTTTAAGGCCTCGAGTAAATACATGTTATGTTATGGGACTTATTCGTATGTTTGGACGGGGTCCCGAGGGGCTCGGGTGAGTTTCGGACGGGTTTCGTACTATTTTGGACCAAGTTGTTATTGTTGGTTTTCTAGTGTTTCAGCTGTGCTTTGCGATCGCGGATGGAGAAATGCGTTCGCGATGGGTATTTTGGTCAATGCAGTTGTTTGTTCTTCGCGTTCGCACTTCCTTGGTCGCGTTCGCGATGGGTTGATGTGGTGTTCTTCGCGTCCACGTGCAGGGATATACGTTCGCGTACACTTCTAAACTTAGTGCTGAGGGTATGAAACCTTGAACTACGTGTTGTGTGATTGATGTTGAGGTGACACACATGCTAGGTGACGGGCGTGTGGGCATGCACCGTGTGAATTGTGACTCCATTATTTCTGTCGTACTATGTGATAACTAGGGATTATGATGCATTTTACACTCCTTCTTACTTGAGTTTTAATTAGAAATGTGTACAAAATAGTCCCAAAGGCTTACGTGTTGTACTTGATTGCAGGGTTTGATAGCAAGGTGACAATTCGTCAAAACCGGCTAAAAAGGAGTGAATCTTGGATTTGGATGATTGTACATATGATAATATTTTATGCTTTCTTTCCTTTTTTATCTTTGGTATGTATATAACTTTAGCATTTCATTGCACTTTTCGTACTTATTACTTTGGGTCTATATATAAAGTTACCTTCTTATGTATATAATCATTCTCCCTATTGTATATTCGTCTAAATACCCTCTTATACATATTCATTTTACTTTCCGCATTTTTCCTTTCTTAGCTTATCATTTTATGTTCGTAGCTTCTTGTTTTGAGCTTTTGCAATAAGCCTTTGGTTTTCGTAATGCCACGGTTCTTTCCAAAGGTGGAATTTGTGTGAACTGGGTGGCTCTTCCCGATGATGGATGGCATGACAACCTTCTTAAGGGTTTGAGTCTGTTTTTCTTTTTGCTTTTTAGTAGTTAGTTGGTAAGGGTGCCTCAAGCAAAGCTTCACTTGGGCCTAACACAATTGTCTTTGATCCCATGGTCAAAAACAAATCGTTGTGTGTAGGATGGTGAAAGTTGTGACCTTGAGACTCTTGTGTTGGACGATAATCATCAAGTGGTTTTTCGGGATCATTGTGTTGCTCAAATCTTATCTAAGGTTGTTGTGGGCCCCCGACTCCGTGTCTTTAGCAATCCGAAAGCTTGTGTGGTGAGAATTTGAATTGCAAGTCCAAGACCCGAGCCATTGGTCTAGAACTTGCCCTGAATGTTTGTCTAGGCGAAATTCTAAGTGTAATTTGACTTGAGACGTGATTATAGGCTCTCCTTGATCCGAATGATATCTTGAACACTTCTATAGCCTACCAATACTAAAATCTCTAGTCAGCCCTTTTGAGCCTTAGACCTTTTTCTTTCAAAGAACCATGCTACAAGCCTTTACCCGTTCTAAAGATACCCTCTCTTGGTACCCGATCTTCCCTTAGCACATGGCAAAAGTATAAGTTTAGGGGGAGAGACGAGGATTGCAACAAAGTGGTAAAAGGTACAAAATAAAAAAAAGGAAAGGCAATGAAAAAGAAAGAGAATCAAAAAGACAATAAAAATGTTCAATGTGGAAAAGAATGAAGGGATTCAATAAAAGCAAAGTATGAAAGGTGTGGAAAGTTTAGAAAGGAGAAAAAATTTGAAATGAACAAGAAAGAGTGACAGTGTGTCTCTCTAACCCCGTAGAAAGAAGTGAAATGACTTAAAAATTCAAGTGAATGTGTGCCAAAATGAAGCAAAAGAAGTGCTAAAGGGAAGATGGAACCTACTTAGACCAAACATTTCCTACCCTACACCAATAGCCTTCACTATGTCTCCACAAAAAGCCCTATATGATCTGGAGTTGAATGAAGCTTACATTAGTGGTGACTCACATAAGGGGCAAGCATATGGTAACTAGTGCCGGACTTCTGAATTTTCCTTGAGAGAGATGAGTGTATTTCCATTAACCTTGTTCTGAGTGATACTATCTTAAAGGTGAGGTTTGCTTAGGGAGAGTCGAGGATGTGTGAGTTTGGGTTCCATAATGACCGAAGAAATATGAAGAGTTCCTTTGATGTGTTGAGTCAACTCTTGATGCTCTTGTGTCATACTAGATCCATGGTGTTTAAAAGAGTGGATGTTGTTAATGATTCATTTGAATTAAGGGCAATTGTTAGTCCCAATTGATGCTAGTTGAGGTCACTTTAGGTCAGCCGAATTTTCTTGGATTTACTCTTAAGGGGTGGGTCTTATTTTGTTTGCTTGAGGACAAGCAAAAGCTTAAGTTTAGGGAGTTGATAACTAGGGATTATGATGCATTTTACACTCCTTCCCAAAGGCTTACGTGTTGTACTTGATTGCAGGGTTTGATCAACAAGGTGACAATTCGTCAAAACCAGCTCAAAAAGGAGTGAAACATGCACAAGTACCAAGAACAAGTCCAAGCTCAGCAAACAGGACCAATGCGGCCGCACTCCATTCTGTGCGGTCCGCAAAGGTAAGGTTCAGAGAGTACTCATCCAAGGCAGAAAAGCAATGCAGCCACACTCCATTATGTGCGGTTCGCATTGACTTCATTGTGGCTGCACTCAATTTTGTGCGATCCGCAAAGCTAAACTTCAGAGAGCTGTCAAGTTGGAGGATTGATGCCAGTGCGGTCCGCGTTCCATTTTGTGCGGACCGCAACAGGATCCACCGCGGCCGCGGTGTATTTTGTGCGGATCGCGGTGACCATGTTCAGAGAGCAGGATTTTTTAGCTAAGAGCCTTAGTGCGGCCGCACTTGATTTTGTGCGGTCCGCACTAGCCCCGTAGGGGTATTTTAGTCCAGAATTTTCGGCCTAGTTTAAATAGTTTCTTTTCCCATTTTTAGGTCATCAATTAGATTCTACAGCTGAGCTGCGCTCGTGAATAATGTTTTCTTACTATTTAGAGTAATTTTACAAGAGTTTTACCATTGAATCTTCAAGTTTTAATTAGCAATTTAATATTATGGGTTTTTCTTCATCTATTTCTTTGTTTTCCTCTATTATCATGAGTAGCTAGACCCATTAGCTAGGGTTGTGGCTCAACCCTAGTGTGGGTAATTGAAGGGTCTTGTGTTTTAAGGTTTGATTATCTATGGGTGTTTGATATTTGGACTAATTTATGA
This sequence comes from Nicotiana attenuata, assembly GCF_001879085.1. Taxonomy (NCBI): domain Eukaryota; kingdom Viridiplantae; phylum Streptophyta; class Magnoliopsida; order Solanales; family Solanaceae; genus Nicotiana; species Nicotiana attenuata. The sequence continues at coordinate 83,249 of NW_017672311.1, forward strand.
TTTTATTGTTGAATTAGTGGTTGCAAACACTAGTTTATGCTTAGTTGATTTTGGCTCTTCTTGAGAAAGAGAGCCTAAGTCTCTAAAATTAGTCCAACAAGGAATTGGGGCGTACTCAAGAGAATTGATAGCCCCAATTAAAGGGTTAAACCGAGAGATCATAATACCCGACTTGAACATCAATTGCTTGCACAAAGGATCATACCCAATTGATCTTGAGAAAGTCAATTAGGGCAAAATCACTCGAATTACCGAGAGGTATAGAGTAAGTAGAATCGTGCAATGATTATATCGTAATCCCCAAATATGACAGCCTAGCCTTAGTCATGAGAACCCGTCAATTATCCACCTAGGAGAAAGTCACTCCCCTAGTGCCTTTTTAACTAATTAGACAATCTTCAATAGTCTCCTCTTAGCTCAACTTAGCTTAATTTAGCATCTTAGTAGCTTAAAATTAGAAGTAATATCAAAACCAAAAATGTTTAGAAGTGGAATTAGGAACAATTAGGCAACTCTAACTTAGATAGAAACTCAGTTCCAATATCTAGCTCCCTGTGGAAATCGATCCCGACCTTCTCGGGTAAAAGCTGCTTCGACCTCTCTTGCTACTTTATAGTAGTACAGGGTTGGCTTCGATCACTGTGTAGTTACCTAATCTTACCTGTAACCGTGAAATTCATACGTATTTGAGCTATTGAGCTGTGATTCATGTCAGAACTCATGTCTAGGCTACATGCTTATCCTGTTGGGACCCATTGAGGTCATTCTTGCTGTGGAGCTATCTGCTGTCACGACCCAAGTTCTCCCTCCGGGAACTGTCGAGACGGCACCTAGTCTCTATGACTAGGTAAGCCTAACAAATTGCGAAAAAGGAAATAAAACACGAAACTAACAAGTTACGGGTAAAACAAAATAAAAGAGTTTAAGAATGCCGCCCGGAATATACAATAACACACTCTCATACTGAATCAAAAACTCCCAAAACCCGAAATCTCATGAAATCACAAGCTAGAGAAAACTACATGGTGTTCTAAATCCAGAATGTCTAATCAAATGTAAATACAGGAAGTCTAAAGCTAAAGGGAAGAACAAAGAGGAACTTCTAGGTCCGCGGACGCGGCAGATATACCTCGAAGTCTCTGATATCGCCCGCCTCACTAATAGAACGGCTGAGTAGAAGAACCTGAATCTACACACAAAAAACATGTGCAGGAAAGGGCATGAGTACACCACAGCGGTACCCAGTAAGTGCCAAGCCTAACCTCGGTCGAGTAGTGACGAGGAAGGTCAACAATATGGAATGCGACAGTATAAGTAAAATACTAACAGTCGATAAAGAACAAAATCACAGAAAGAATATAACTCAGTACACAGAGATAGCAACAGGGGATCTCCCAGGATATCGTGCTGTAATCCCAAACGTAATATGCAGGGAAATCTCCCGGAATACCAATCCATAGTCCCAAAGTAAACATGCAGGGGAATCTCCCGGGATATCGTCCCGTGGTCCCAAATATAAATGTGCAGGGTGATCTCCCGGAATACCGATCCGTAGTCCCAAAGTATAGATGCATGGGGATCTCCCGGGATATCGTCCCGTAGTCCCAAATTAAACACACAACAGTCTCAAGAAAAGAATCTACAGTTCTATTCAAGTTCGTACCAAGAAAACAGAGATTTCTATTCTAAACATGCTGCATAGAGTTCAAGTATAAAGTTTATGCAGGTAGAACAGCTAAATCACTTAAGCATGCTTTCCTAAGCTAAATAGTAGGCTTTAAGATACAAGTAGTGTTCAACCAAAAAGGAAACACAGATATTTACTTAATGAAAATGGGGTTTTTCCAACAATTAGCACGTGTACGCACTCGTCACCTCACGCACACGGCATTCATATAACAACAATACCAAATCCTAAGGGGAGTTCCCCCCCACAAGGTTAGGCAAGCAACTTACCTCGAACCAGTTCAAAAATCAATCCGAAATCACGCTCTTTCCACGAGTATCCAACTCCGATGGCCCAAATCTAATTAAATCAATATCATAATGTAAATACAACAACAAACAACTAATTTAGCTAAAGAAATCGAAGCTAAGGCAAGAAAATACAAGAACGCCCAAAAATCCTCCCCGGGCCCACGTCTCGGAATCGGGTAAAAGTCACAAATTATGAACACTCATTCACTCACGAGTCTAACCATACCAAATTCACTCAAATTCGATACCAAAATATCGATCAAAATCCCAAAATTAGGCCTAAGAACTTTCCTCCATTTTCCCCAATTTTTCACCCCAAATCCGAAATTTAATGATAAATTTAAGCACAGATTAATGGGATACAACAAAAAAGGGATTAGGAATCGTTACCAATGATCTTCTCTTCAAAAACCCCACAGAATCGCCTTCCCCCGAGCTCCAAATTGATTTTCCAAGTTATGTACTCAAACCCTCGATTTTCATATTTCTGCCCAGCGACTTCCGCATTTGCGGTTGACGGGCCGCACCTGCGGCTTGGGCTCCGCATCTGCGGAATTTCATTAACTCCCTAGGCACTGCACCTGTGTTCCCTTCTCCGCAGATGCGGTCCGCTTCTGCGGTCCTTCAGCCGCATCTGCGGTCACTGGCCTTTGCGCCCCGAACCGCACCTGCGACCTCTTTCCTCGCTTCTGCGGGCTGCACCTGCGGGCTCCTCACCGCAGGTGCGAAAATACCAGAAGCAGCAAACTTCAGAATAGCCTAAGTCCAAATTAAACTTCCGTTAAGCATCCGAAACTCACCCGAGGCCCCCGGAACCTCAACCAAACATACCAACCAATCCTAAAACATCATACGGACTCAGTCCAACTCTCAAATCACATAAAACAACGCTAAAACCACGAATCACCCCCCAATCCAAGCCTAAAGAACTTGAAATTTCAAGAATCCTACAACCGATGCCGAAACCAACCAAACCAAGTTCGATTGACCCCAAATTTTGCACACAAGTCACATTCAACACTACGGAACTATTCCAACTTTCAGAATGGATTCCGACCCCGAAATCAAAATTTCACTATCAATCCGGAAACTTCAAAAATTCCACTTTCGGCATTTCAAGCCTAAATAAGCTACGGACCTCCAAAATACAATCCAAACACGCCCCTAAGCCCGAAATCACCCAACGGAGGTAAGGCAGGCTCATAAGCAACCTCCCCAACACGTCGCAATACCTCAAAGGGACCAATAAACCTCGGACTCAATTTCCCCTTCTTCCCATATCTCATAACGCCCTTCATAGGCGAGACCCGAAGCAAGACCCACTCTCCAACCATATAGGTAACATCACGAACCTTCCTGTCCGCATAACTCTTCTGTCTGGACTGGGCTGTACGGAGTCTATCCTGAATCACCTTAACCTTCTCCAAGGCGTCATGAACGGAGATCTACACCGCCTACCATACAAAGCCTCATATGGTGTCATCTGAATGCTAGAATGATAACTGTTGTTGTTGGCAAACTCCGCCAGTGGCAAGAACTAATCCCAAAAACCTCCAAACTCCATCACACACGCACGGAGCATATCCTCAAGAATCTGAATAGTGCGCTCGGACTATCCGTCCGTTTGGGGGTGAAATGATGTGCTAAACTCCATCCGAGTACCCAACTCATGTTGTACGGCCCTCCAGAACCGTGATGTGAATTGAGTACCTCTATCTAAAATGATAGAAACTGGAATACCATGCAGACGAACAATCTCCCGGATATAAATCTCCGCCAACCGCTCCGAAGAATAGGTAGTACACACAGGAATGAAATGTGCGGACTTGTTCAGCCGATCCATAATCACCCAAATGGCATCTAACTTCCTCAAAGACCGTGGGAATCCAACTACGAAGTCCATGGTGATACGATCCCACTTCCACTTCGGGATCTCTATCTGCTGAAGCAAGCCACCCGGTCTCTGGTGCTTATAATTTACCTGCTAACAATTGATGCATCGAGCTACAAACCCAACTATATCCTTCTTCATCCGCCTCCACCGATAGTGCTGCCTCAAATCCTGGTACATCTTCGCGGCACCCGGATGGATGGAATACCGCGAACTATGGGCCTTCTCTAGAATTAACTCCCGGAGCCCATCAACATTGGGTACACATACCCGACCCTGCATCCTCAATACCCCGTCATCACCAATGGTCACTTCCCTGGCATCACCATGCAGAACCTTGTCCTTGAGGACAAGCAAATGAGAGTCATCATACTGACGCTCCCGGATACGATCAAACAAGGAAGACCGAGAAACCACACAAGCAAGGACCTGACTGGGCTCCGAAATATCCTATCTCACAAACTGGTTGGCTAAGGCCTGAACATCCATCGCCATGGGCCTCTCTACTGCCGGTAGATAAGCCAAACTCCCCAAACTCTCCACTCGACGACTCAAAGCATCGGCCACCACATTGGCCTTGCCCGGGTGATACAAGATAGTGATGTCATAGTTCTTTAGCAGCTCTAACCACCTCCTCTGGCGCAAATTAAGGTCCTTCTGCTTGAACAAATGGTGCAGACCCCGGTGATCAGTATAGAACTCACAAGGAACACCGTACAAATAATGACGCCAGATCTTCAAGGCGTGAACAATAGCAGCTAACTCGAGATCATGGACAGGATAATACTTCTCATGCACCTTTAGCTGTCTGGACGCGTAGGCAATCACCCTACCGTCCTGCATTAATACCGCTCCAAGGCCAATCCTCGAGGCATCACAATAGACAGTATAAGACCCCGAACCTGTAGGCAATATCGATACTGGGTTTTAGTCAAAGCTGTCTTGAGCTTCTGAAAGCTCTCCTCACACTCATCCGTCCACCTGAACGGAGCACCCTTCTAGGTCAGCCTGGTCATAGGTGCTGCAATAGATGAAAATCCCTCAACAAGCCGACGGTAATAACCCACCAAGCCAAGAAAACTACGGATCTCTGTAGCTGAGGATGGTCTGGGCCAACTCTACACTGCTTCCGCCTTCTTCGGATCCACCTTTATCCCCTCACTCGATACCACGTGACCCAAGAATGCCACGGAATCCGACCAGAACTCACATTTCGAGAACTTCGCATACAACTTCTTTTCTCTCAAAGTCTGAAGCACTGTCCTCAGGTGCTGCTCATGATCTTCCCGACTCCGGGAGAATACCAGAATATCATTAATAAAGACAATGACGAACGAGTCAAGATATGGTCGGAACACGCTGTGCATCAAATGTATAAAGGCTGCCGGGAAATCGATTAGCCCAAATGACATAACAAGGAACTCGTAATGACCATACCGAGTCCTGAAATCAGTCTTCGGGATATCTGGCTCCCGAATCTTCAACTGATGATAACCTGAGCGCAAGTCAATCTTAGAAAACACTCGTGCACCCTGTAACTGGTCAAATAGATCATCAATAGGAGGCAAAGGATACCGGTTCTTCACTGTAACTTTGTTCAACTGGCGATAATCAATGCACGTACGCATAGAACCATCCTTTTTCTTCACAAACAAGACAGGAGCACCCCAAGGTAATACACTAGGCCGAATAAAACCTTTGTAAAGCAATTCCTACAACTGCTCCTTCAACTCCTTCAACTCAGGAGGAGCCGTACGATAAGGAGGAATAGAGATAGGCTAAGTGACCGGCAACAAATCAATGTCGAAATCAAGATCTCAGTCGGGTGGCATACCCGGAAGATCAGCTGGAAACACATCAGGGAAATCCCGTACTACTGGGTCTGAATCAACTGTAGGGGTATCAATACTAACATCTGTCACACCCCAAACCTGGGGAGGCGTGGCTGGCACCCCGTGCCGCACTGGCCCGAGCGAACCACTCTGCAACTCTTTGTAACTATCATGGGCCAACATGGCCACAACTCGTAATGTATAACTATAAGTGGAAAACACTGTATCACTGAACTATTTTTCTTAAAACATGAATACATATGGGCCATCAAGGGCTCTGACATACTGTACAAAATGAACCTCTGTCTACAAAGCCTCTAAGATTATTTGACATCAAAAGGGACAGGGTACCGGCCTACCTATAAGTCTGTAGCAAAACTCTGACACGATGACTCATAGACTAGGCTGAACTCCGAATGAGGTAGAGTCTTACCGATCTTTCGCTGAATGTCAATCTCATCTATGGTGAAGGTTCGTCAAACTGATTATCTATACCTGCAGGCATGAATGCAACGTCCCCAACAAAAGGACGTCAGTACGAATAATGTACTGAGTATGTAAGGCAGAACTGAAACATAACAATAAGTAAACATTAATTGAAGACATATAAAATTAACGTGAATATCTGAAGTGCCACTGTATATGCATACTTATCATACTTACATATATATAATGCTTCTCTTTAAGACTATTATCCATGTCTTATGATGCATGACTGCCCAACTGATCGGTGGTAACTGCCCGATCGGCTGTAGCGCGGTGGTAAATGTATGACTGCCCGACCGGCCGTAGCTCGGTGGTAAATGCGTAACTGCCCAACCGGCCGTAGCTCGGTGGTAAATCAATATGCGTGACTGCCCAACCGGTGGTAAATAATGATACATAACTGCCCAACCGGTGGTAACTGCCCGACTGGCCGTAGCACGGTGGTAAATTCATGAAGATGCATGTACATGTATCACTATATTATAAACATTAACATTTCTATCATATACCTCAATAGGGACTAGATACATACTTAGACATGCTTGAATATCACTTTACAGGAATCAATAACATGGACATCCTTAACTACTAAGAGTAGAATCATTTATGGAATATCATTATGTTTACGTATCGTTACTTGGATCATGCCAAAAGAAAGAAGGGATAGCCTTAACATACCTGAGCCGATTCTCTTGTCAATCCCTCTAACACGCGTTAACTGCGACAAAACACGTAACGACGGATCGGAGTAGGAGAAAATATATATGAAATTCTTCATATCATAGCACGTTATTTCTTATCCGACTAATATTCACTCCATACTCTACATCACCAAACAACTCTTTCGACCTTCTTCTGTTACGTCTTCAAAAAATTTCCAAGCTTTATCATTAACAAGGATTTTCACATGTAATGTCCAAAACAAAGACTCTACATCCAAGCTCTAGTTTTCACTCCACCTAGTCAGGTCTTATGGCATGGCATGCATTTTCATTGGAGTTAGCTCTAGCATTTGGTTTTGGCTTCTTTCTACCAATATGAAAAAGATAACAACTTGCTACTGCACCAGGAGTAAGAAATAGAACAGATGGTATATTCGGTGAAGTAGCCATAGTTGGAACCCATGGCTGAAGAAAATCATACATAACCAAATCTTGCTTCAAAGTATTAAGCATATGAAAAAAAAACTTGGTTTGGCCATATCTAAAGCATTTTTTTAAGAGTGGACATGAGATGGGGTGGTAGGCCATTTGTGGTGTGGTAGTGAGGAGGAAGTTCAGGTAAATTTGGAAGGTGAAGTTCCACTATCTTTATTGAAATTGAATATTTTTCTGAAATTGTTTGTTTGAACGAATTGATATTGACCAGTGTGGAACATATGTATATGTAGAAATTTCTCTTGGACAGTGCTTTGGCTAGTTCTATGAAGGGACATATGTGACCATATGCTTCTCCATATTGTATCCATAGAAAAGTTTGAAACTACAAAAAGGGGGAAATTAAACACAATGAAAATTGACGGGACTATAGAAATCATTTTTAGATTTATTATAGGATATGTGTTCTTTTCTAAGCTTTATCTTCTTGTTGCAGCTATACGGATAGAATGAGCAAGAAAACATGTAACGTGGCAGCAGAAGGAAAATCATGAATATGTGGCAGTAGAGGAGTGTATACACATGAGCATGAGAGGAAGAAAGAGAAGAAAATGATTCAGTTTGTGATAAAGTCAAAATGCAATATACAGTGTAGTCTGTTTTTGTAAGAAGTTCCACAAAAACTAAATTGAATACCAAGAGGTTGTTTGGAAAGTCACATGTGAATTGTATTTGAGAGTAATTGAATGTAATAATACAGTTTCATATATTTTTTTCCGTCAAGTATTTATTTAGTCAGTATAAAATTATATATAACTGAAGAGGTACAATTACACTTTTCAATAAGTAAGAATATCAGTGGTAATGGACGAAACAAAATAACACAAGCCCATTACCAAAATAGAAATTGTGCCTTCTATTTTGATATTACAAAATGAAATATGAAACATAGTTACTATGCAAGTAATAAACGTAACCTTAATAGAGAAATTTGTCCAAGATAGGTCTTCAAACTTGTTAATCCACAAAGGCATTTGTTGTCATGATCCAAATTCTAGCCTGTCATGATGACATTTATCGTGGTACTAATAAATACATACGTTATTATTTAAAATATTCATGTAAAAATACATATATCTTCTCAACTTCTAATTTTCCTACTCTCATATAAAGAGTACAAATTTTCGTACGCTTAATTCTTAAAATGGTAAAAAGATAACTTTCTTTTCTTACGAAAAAATAATTCATATCTTTACAATAAAGAGAATCTCATAAACTTTTCCCATATTATGTGTATAATTTAAAACATATACGAAAGTAGTAATATTAATAACTATATAAAATCATACTTTTCAAACCATTTTTTTTACAAAAATGTTCCACTCAAAATATATATATATATATATATATATATATATATATATATATATATATATATAACAGTATCAAGGTTGTTAAACTTACGGGGTGTTTAAACTTACGGGGCGTAACAACATCTCTCACATAAGCTAGATACGCGTCACACCCCTTCTCAACCATTCGCTGAGCTTTAAGAAATGAAATAACTCTACTGGGAGTGTGATCTAAAGTACCTGTAACGATCCGGCCGGTCATTTTAAGAATTGACGCCTCGATCACCTATTAACTGCATTACCCGTGTTTGTTTCTGCTGTTATGAGTTGCCGAGAGGATTTATTTGGAGTTTCGGAGAGTTTTGGGACACTTAGTACCCTAAATGAGAATTTAAGTTTTAGAATTTGGACCGTAGTCGGAACAGTGTGAAGACAGCCTCGGAATGGAATTCCGTTGGTTCCGTTAGCTCCGTTGGGTGATTTCGGGTTCAGGCGCGTGTTCGGATTATGTTTTGGAGGCCCGTAGCTCATTTAGGCTTGAAATGCCGAAAGTTAGATTTTTGAAGTTTCCGGTTCGATAGTGAGATTTTGATATCGGGGTCGGAATGGAATTCCGGAAGTTGGAGTAGCTCCGTAGTGTTGAATGTGACTTGCTTGCAAAATTTCAGGTCATTCGGACGAGGTTTGATAGACTTTTTGATCGAAAGCGTAAATTAGAAGTTTTTGGAATTCTTAGGCTTGAATCCGATGTTAAATTGATGATTTGATGTTGTTTTGAGCGTTCCGAAGGTTGGAACAAGTTTGAAGATGTTATAGGATTGGTTGGCATATTTGGTTGAGGTCCCGGGGGCCTCGGGTGAGTTTCGGGTGCTCAACGGGAGTTGGATTCGACTTAGGAGGAATTTGGGGTTGCTGAACCTGTCATAACCGCACCTGCGTGAATGGGACCGCAGGTGCGGCTGAGAGACCGCAGGTGCGGCTGAGAGACCGCAGAAGCGAGATTGGCCAGGCTCCAGCAAACCGTAGGTGCGAAATGGCTAACGTACCTACGAGACCGCAGGTGCGGTAGAGGAGCCGCAAGTGCGAAAATTGAGCTTTAATGAAATATCGCAGATGCCACCTTGAGTTCCGCAGAAGCGGGACCGCAGGTACGGTCCCAGAGCCGCAGTTGCGGTTCCACTATTCAGAAAAAGGGGGTACAACGAGGGTTTAGTCTCAAAACTTGGAAAAAAATTAATTTGGGAGCTCGGATTGGCGATTTTGAGAGAGATTTTTCACCTAGGTGTTTTGGGTAAGTAATTCTTACTCGGTTTTGACTAATTTCCACGAATCTATGCTTAAATTCATCCATTAAATGCGAATTTGGGGTGCAAAAATTGGAGAAAAGTTGGAAAAGTTCTTAGACCGAATATTTGAGTTTGGAGCAAGATTTTGATGTCGGATTGGAGAAATTTCTATATATATGAACTCGTGAGAGTGTGAGGATTCCGAATTTGTAAATTTCACCCGATTCTGAGACGTGGGCCCGGAGGGCGTTATGATCATTTTTCCTAATTTCTCGTATTTGTTTAGAATTAATTAGTGGAATCAGTTACTTGAAGTTTTATTTATATTATGCAATTGATTTGAATAGATTTGGGCCATTTGGAGTCGGATACTCGTGGCAAGAACGTGGTATAGATTTGATTAAGCTGGTTCAAGGTAAGTGGCTTGTCTAACCTTGTGTGGGGGACATTCCTCCTAGGATTTGGTATTGTTGTTATATGAATGCCGTGTATGTGAGGTGACGAGTGCGTACACGTGCTAATTGTTGGAAACCCGTTTTTCATTAAGTAAATTAACTTGTTTCTTTCTTCTTGAACACTACTTGTATTTTAAGCCTACTGTGTAGTTTAGGGAAGCATGCCTAAGTGTATTAATTGTCCTATCTGCTTAAACTGTTTATGTGAACTCTGTGCAGCGTGTTAGTTTAGAATTACCTGTCCATTTTGATATAAATTGGTTGAGTTGATTATCCTTGTGTTGTTGTTGCGTGTTTACATTGGGACTACGGGCGGTTCCCGGTAGATCCCCCTTGTCTGTTTATTTGGGACTACGGATGTGGTATTCCGGTAGATCCCCTTGCACAGTTATATGGAACTACGAGACTGCACCTAGTAGATTCCCCCAGTACTGGGTATTTATATTTGGGGACAACGAATCGAGATTCCGGTAGATCCCCGGCGCACTATGAGTTGGACTACGGGACGACACCCGGGAGATCCACTGGATATTTACATTTGGGGGCTACAGGACGGTATCCTGGTAGATCCCCGGTTGCTGGATATTTACCTTTGGGCGCTACAGGACGGTATCCTGGTAGATCCCCGGTTGTTATCCTTGTGTGAGCTGTATTCCTTTCCGTGATTATTTTGTCTCTGTTATAACTGTTGTTGTTCTTTCTATCCTGTGTTACTCCTTACTGTTGCACTTAACTATACTGTCTTATTCTATACTGTTATACCTTGTATTTCATTTAACCTCAGTAGGGCCCTGACTTTCCTCGTCACTGCCCGACCGAGGTTAGGCTTTGCACGTACTGGGTACCGCTATGGTGTACTCATGCCCTTTCTGCGCATGTTTTTCACGTGCAGATCCAGGTACTCTCACTCAGTCATATCACCCTTGAGGCGAGGCGCTTTTGTAGAGACTTCGAGGTATATCTGCCGCATGCGCAGACCGAGGAGTCCCTTTCTATTCTCTGTACTAGTTTAGCCCTTCTGTATTTTCCTTATTGATAGACATTTCTGGAGTTAGAGCTTTTTATGTATCTCTTAGCTTGTGATTCATGGGATTCCGGGTTTTGGAAATTGTTCAGTTTTTGAGATCTTGTATTGGTATATGCCGAGCGGCATCTTAAACACTTCTACATTTGTTTATCTTCAGTTTTTATTAGTTTTTCCGTATTTTGTTCCTTTTTCCGAAAATGGTTAGGCTTACCTAGTCGTAGAGACTAGGTGAGCCGTCACGACAGTTCACGGAGAGCGAACTTGGGTCGTGACAGTACCCTCCACTCTACTCGCAGTATACCTGGCATAGCCAGCGTCACGATTTTGGCGTGACAATCAAGAATAGCATAATGGGGCGAAAACCAATCCATGCCCAAGATAACATCAAAATCTACAATACTGAGCAATAATAAATCGGCTCTGGTCTCAAAACCATTAAGAGCAATCGAACACGACTGATAAACGCGGTCCACAACAAGAGAATCTCCCACAGTAGTAGAAACAAAAACAGGGGAGCTCAAAGAAATACGCCCAAATGCGGGGCAATAAGAGGACACATAAGAATAAGTGGAGCCTGGATCGAGTAAAACCGATGCATCTCTGTGAAAAACCAGGATAATACCTGTGATGACAGAATCAGAGGTGACAGCCTCAGTACGGGCAGGAAGGGCATAGTATCTGGCCTGGCCTCCCCCTCTAGGGCGACCTCTACCTCCCCGACCTCCACCTCTAGCTGGCTGGGTATGTGGGGTAGCAACTGGTGCTATAATCATAGCCTGGGAACTCTGCGGAGCACGCTGTGGCTGAGAAGTCTGCAGAGGTGCACCCCTCCTAAGTCTGGGGCAATCCCTTACCATATGGCGTGTGTCGCCACACTCAAAATAAGCTCTAGGAGGACATGGCGGCTGTGACTGGCTCGGGCTAGGTCTGCTGGACTGACCACTGAAAGCACCCCGTGCAGGAGGCGCACTAGATACTGGAGGTGCATAATAAGGCTCCTGAGGTCTAGGAGAAGCTGGAATATCACTGGCTATTGGAAGAGCTGAATGAATGGGGCGGCTCATATAACCCCTACCATGACGAACTGCAGCTAGGGCACGGGCACCAGAATAATGGCCCGACTCTCGAGACCTCTTGGCCTCTCTCTCCTCTCTATCCCGAGCGTGCATGCCCTCTACTCTCCTAGCAATACTCAGCACCAGCTGATAAGAGATATCCATCTCCAACACCCGGGCCATGTTAGATCTGATGCTGGGAATAAGCCCCTCAATAAACGGGCGAACTCTCTCGCGAACCGTAGAAACCAAGGCTGGTGCATGCCTATCCAAGTCAGTGAAGCGGACAACATACTCCAAAACAGTCATATTACCCTGGCGCAAATGCTCAAACTCTGCGCGCCATGCGTCCCTAAGGCTCTAAGGGACATACTCTCTCAAGAACATATAGGAAAACTGCGTCCATGTCAAGGAAGCTGCCTCAGCTGGACTGTCCAGCTCAAAAGTACGCCACCACTGATAGGCTGCTCCTCGAAGCTGGAAGGCAGTGAAAGAAACCCCACTCGATCCTGATATACCCATGGTGCGGAGGATACGATAAGCACTCCTCCAGAAATCCCTGGCATCCTCCGATGCTATACCATTGAATGTAGGAGGTTGGTACTTCTTGAACCTCTTAAGCCTCTTCTGCTCCTCCTCTGAAGCTACTGCCCTATCCTCGGGGTGAACTGGGGCTGCAGGCGGTACCGGTATAACCTCTTGGACCTGTTCGACCTGTACTTGCTGCTCAAGAGTGCAGGCGGCGGGAGTCTGTGCTCCTCCCTCGGCCTAAGATGTGGCTGCAGCAAGGGGAAGCAACCCCGCCTGAGCTAGAGTGGTGTACATACTCATGAACTGTGCAAGAGTCTCCTGGAGAGCTGGAGTAGTAGTAGTAATAGGCGTATCAGGCGCCTGGGCCCCGGCTGGAGCTACTGGTGGCTCCTCTGTAGCAGCTCATGCGGGTGCTCTGGCTGCACCACGTGCGCGTCCTCGGCCTCTACCCCGACCCCGACCTCTGACGGCTCTAGTAGGGGGCGGGGGTTTCTGGTCATCTCCGGTGGCACGTGTCCTCACCATCTGTGAGAGAATAGAAGACAGAGGTTTAGAATTTGATATCAAAATCTCGCACGACAAGGAAATCAAATGAAGTGGAATTTTCCTAACAGTTGCATACCCTCTCGTAGATAAGTACAGACGTGTCTGTACCTATCCGCGAGACTCTAATAAACCGGCTTGTGATTCATGAATCCTATGAACCTAGAGCTGTGATACCAACTTGTCACAACCCAAGTTCTCCCTCCGTGAACTGTCGAGACGGCACCTAGTCTCTATGACTAGGTAAGCCTAACAAATTGCGGAAAAGGAAATAAACATGAAACTAACAAGTTACGGGTAAAACAAAATGAAAAAGTTTAAGAATGTCGCCGGACATATACAATAACACACTCTCATACTGAATCAAAAACTCCCAAAATCCGGAATCTCATGAAATCATAAGCTAGAGAAAACTACATAGTGTTCTAACTCTAGAAAGTCTAATCAAAAGTAAATACAGGAAGTCTAAAGCTAAAGGGAAGAACAGAGAGGGACTTCTAGGTCTGCGGATGCGGAGAATACACTTCGAAGTCTCTGATATCGCCCGCCTCACTGATAGAACGGCTGAGCAGAAGAACCTGGATCTGCACACGAAAAATATGTGCAGGAAAGGGCATGAGTATACCACAGCGGTACCCAGTAAGTGCCAAGCCTAACCTCGATCGAGTAGTGACGAGGAAGGTCAGGGCCCTATTGGTTATATATATATATATATATATATATAACAAGGAAAAACAGTATGGAATGCGACAGTATAAGTAAAATACTAACAGTCGATAAAGAATAAAATCACAGAAATAATAGAACTCAGAACACAGAGATAGCAACACGGTATCTCCCAGGATAACGTCCTGTAGTCCCAAACGTAATATGCAGGGAAATCTCCCGGAATACCAATCCGTTGTCCCAAAGTAAACATGCAGGGGGATCTCCCGGGATATCGTTCCGTAGTCCCAAATATAAATGTGCAGGGTGATCTCCCCGATACCGATCCGTAGTCCCAAAGTAAACATGCAGGGGAATCTCCCGGGATATCATCCCGTAGTCCCAAAGTAAACACACAACAGTCTCAAGAAAAGAATCTACAGTTCTATTCAAGTTCGTACCAAGAAAATAGAGATTTCTATTCTAAACATGCTGCATAGAGTTCAAGTATACAGTTTATGCAGGTAGAACAGCTAAATCACTTAAGCATGCTTTCCTATGCTAAAGAGTAGGCTTTAAGATACAAGTAGTGTTCAACCAAAAAGGAAACACAGATATTTACTTAATGAATACGGGGGTTTTCCAACAATTAGCACGTGTACGCAATCGTCACCTCACGTACACGACATTCATATAACAACAACACCAAATCCTAAGGGGAGTTCCCCCATACAAGGTTAGGCAAGCCACTTACCTCGAACCAGCTCAAAAATCAATCCGAAATCACGCTCCTGCCACGAGTATCCAACTCCGATGGCCCAAATCTAATCAAATCAATATCATAACGTAAATACAACTACCAACAACTAATTTAGCTAAAGAAATCGAAGATAAGGAAAGAAAATACAAGAACGCCCAAAAATCCTCCCTGATCCCACTTCTCAGAATCGGGTAAAAGTCACAAATTATGAACACCCATTCACTCACGAGTCTAACCATACCAAATTCACTCAAATCCGATACCAAAATCTCGATCAAAATCCCAAAATTAGGCCTAAGAACTTTCCTCCATTTTCCCAAATTTTCACCCCAAATCCGAAATTTAATGATGAATTTAAGCATAGATTAACGGGATACAACCAAAAAGGGATTAGGAATCGTTACCCAATGATCTTCTCTTCAAAAACCCCACATAATCGCCTTCCCCCGAGCTCCAAATTAATTTTCCAAGTTATGAACTCAAACCCTGAATTTTCATATTTCTGCCTAGCGATTTCCGCATCTGCAGTTCACGGGCCGCACCTGCGGCTTGGGCTCCGCATCTGCGGAATTTTATTAACTCCGTAGGCACCGCACCTGCGCTCCCTTCTCCGCAGATACGGTCCGCTTCTACGGCCTTTCAGCCGCATCTGCAGTCACTGGCCTTTGCGCCCCAAACCACACCTGCAACCTCTTTCCTCGCTTCTGCGGGCCGCACCTGCGGGCTCCTCACCGCAGGTGCGAAAATACCAGAAGCAGCAAACTTCAGAATAACCTAAGTCCAAATTCAACTTCCGTTAAGCATCCGAAACTCATCCGAGGCCCCCAGGACCTCAACCAAATATACCAACCAATCCTAAAACATAATACGGACTCAGTGTAACTCTCAAATCACATCAAACAACGTTAAAACCACGAATCACTCCCCAATCCAAGCCTAAAGAACTTGAAATTTCAAGAATCCTACAACCGATGCCGAAACCAACCAAACCAAGTCCTATTGACCCCAAATTTTGCACACAAGTCACATTCAACACTACGGAACTATTCCAGCTTTCGAAATCGGATTCCGACCCCGATATCAAAATGTCACTATCGATTCGGAAACTTCAAAAATTCCACTTTCGGCATTTCAAGCCTAAATAAGCTACGGACCTCCAAAATACAATCCGAACACGCTCCTAAGCCCGAAATCACCCAACGGAGCTAACGGAATCGACGAAATTCCATTCTAAGGCCGTCTTTACACTGTTCCGAATACGGTCTGAATTCTAAAGCATAAGCTCTCATTAGGGACTAAGTGTCCCAAAACACTCCGAAAATCAAAACGAATCTTCCCTACAACCCACAATAGCAGAAACAAACACGGGAAAAGCAGTTAGTAGGGGATTGGGGCGTTAATTCTCAAAATGACTGGCCGGGTTGTTACATCTACTGTCATTGCATTACATACTCAATCATACGCATTCGTATGAATATCTTATCTTAGTATCTGTTACTCCGTCTGTTCCAGTTTATGTGAACCTATTTCCTTTTTGGTCTGTTCCAAAAAGAATGACCCTTTTCTAAACTTGGTAGCAATTTAGCTTAAACTTACAATTCTACCTTTGATGAGAAGCTATTATAACCACACAAATACTCTGGGCCCCTTTTTGGACTTATTTATGACCATAAATTCCAAAAGTCTTCATTTTTTCTTAAACCCCGTGCCTAGTCAAACATGTTCACATAAATTGGAACGAAGGGAGTACTATTTATTGATACATCATATCATTATTTTTGGGCTAATATTTCATGACATTGAGAACCCGGGAGACTAGAGAGATTGATGACTGAGTGAGGCCGAGGGCTTGATTGTGAGGACATTTATGGGATCGGGTTGCATGCCGCAACATATTTCATTGATTTATACCATGATTGGCTTGATATAGCGCTTGGGCTGAAAGAGCCCTTCCGGAGTCTGTACACACCCCTGGTGAGCGCAGGTACCTACTGAGTGCGAGTGCCGAGTGATTGGGAGGATTGAGTGACTGTGAGGAATGAGTGACTGGGAGGACTGAGTGAATTGATACTCTGAGAGTATGCATATGGTTTTATCACTGAGTCGCATCGCATTTGGCATGCGCGCTTGACAAACAGACATAGAGATGCATTTTTTCTCATGTTGTACGGTATCACGTCATTCATGACTTCTCACACATCTTAACATATGGGCGTAGAGAGTTATTGTACACTTGCTATCTGAAAACAAAATGAAACATCATATTTATCATTGAAAGGATTTTTGGAAAAACTCACAGTTTTCAAATTTACTCATATTTTCGGCGATTTTGGTAAGAGATTTGGAATTTTCACTGATATACTTGAGAAGCAGAACTATTTTTCGGAAGTCATGATTAAGTTGATCATGTTAGCTTTGAGTTACTTCTTTTATTACTTGCTTTACGTTGTTATGAACTGTTGTTGGCTAGTGGTGCTGGACCTAACCTGTATTCCAGCTTGTCACTACTTTCAACCTAAGGTTAGGTTTGTTACTTATTGAGTACATGGGGTCGGTTGTACTTTTACTACACTTCTACACCTTGCGTGCAGATGTTGACTGATGATGTTGCTGTGTTCGACGGGAGCTGGACTTAAAGACATACCTGCGTTCCGGTTGTAGTTGCCTCTTGTTCATGGTAGTCCTAGATTCATAAAAACTCTGTTTATGTACTTTCGGACAGATGATGTATTTATGTCATACCCGCTTTGTAAATTCTATTCTTAGAAGCTCGTGATTTGTACTACCAGTCCTTGGAAAATATATAAGATTCAGATATTTTCTTTTACTTAATTGTTGTATTAAACTTCATTGAAATTTTTTACTTGTTAATTGGCTTACCTAGCGGGGTAGGTTAGGTGCCATCATGACTAGTTGGATTTTGGATCGTGACACTATATTAATTCTGACTACAAATCATATTTAGACATGAATTAACTAAACTAGCAAATAGCAAATCCTAAACAATTGAGGTTTCCTACTATAACTTTAAATTAATTTTCCTTCATTCTCCTGTAATTCAAAATTGTATACGTCTGACTTTTTATTGTTGTTGTTGTTGTATTGGAGAATTTCTCTCCAACTTCCATTTTTGTTGAAGCACATGTCTCCAACCCTCGTTGATGCACTTTGTCACCAACACTCAATTTTGGTGAAACACTTCTATTCAACTCTCGTTATGCACTTTGTCACTAACATTCAATTTAGTTGAAGCACCTGTCTTCAACTCCCGCTAATATACTTTGTCACCAACACTCAATTTTATTGAAGCACTTGTTTTCAACTCCATTGATGCACTTTGTCACCAACACTCAATTTTGTTGAATCATGTGGCTTCAACTCCTTGTTGATGTACTTTGTCACCAACATTCAATTTGTTAAAGCACCCGTTTACAACTCCCGTTGATGCACTTTGTCACCAACACTCAATTTTGTTGAAGCACTTATCTTCAACTCCCGTTGACACACTTTGTCACCAAATCCAATTTTGTTGAAGTATTTATCTTCAACTCCGTTGATGCAATTTGTCACAACCAATTTTGTTGAAACACCTGTTTTCAACTCTGTGTTGATACACTTTGTCACCAACATCCAATTGCTAATGCACTTGTCACCAGCTCCAAATTATTTAGGCATTTGTCCCCAACTTTCAATTTTGTTTATTCAACTGTAATTAACTTTCAACTTTTTTTTTAGTTCTCTTCAATTTCTAGAGAAAAGTTTATTCTTCTTGAGCTATTTACTTTCTCCTTTTAAGACTGCAACTTTTTTCTCAATTTTTTTAGACATGATTATTTTCCATGAATATATAGTCAACCCGACATTTGCCAACATAACCTTTGGCCAGATGGGTGCACGCATTGGCTAATGCCACCCCCCCCCCCCCCAACAATGGAAGCTACTCGATTCTCTCCCAAGATCACTAAACGCTCTAATACCAATATAACGATGAAAAATATTTTATTATAAATCTATGAATGTTTCTCAAAAATTTCTCCACCAATCTTCACACATAAAATAAGCTACCAATACCCCTATTTATAATAGCATGAAAACTTATTTTAACTAGAAATAGGAAAGTCTATTCCTGTATTAATTCAGACTACAAATCTTATTTAGACATGAATTAAATAAACTAGAAAATATTAAATACTAAACGATTAAGGTTTCCTACTAAAACTTTGAGTTAATCTTGATTTGATAAGATGAACAAGTAAAAGTAAAATGTATTTTTGGTATAGTGAACAAGTAAAAGTAAACTAAAGTATTATTATTCTATTATTTTCTTCATTGTGTTCATCCAAATAGCATCACATATAATAAAATGAAAAATGTACTATGCTTGGAACACATTATAGTAGTGAATGTACTACGTGACTTGATTTTATGCAAATGAATGACTTAATTATAAAATAGTTTAGTAACTTGCGTGATATAATAAAAATCGACAAAAATCTTTTGGCAAACTCCAAAACTGATGTGATGAAGATTTAAGCATGGTGTAATTGACACAACTGAGAGTAATACATCATAATCGATAAGATGAGGTCCGAAATTTTTTGCCTGAAAATTGCACCCTTCTTTGGAAGTTTTGCATGTTAATCACAAAGATTTAAGTTATATACATGATCTAATGGTAGGGAAGTCAATGACAGAGGCGGACCTACAAGGTCACTAGAGGGGTCACCGGAACCCGTTAACTTCGGCAAAAATCGTGTATATAAATTTTTATATATACATCAAGGATCCCCTAAATAATTTTGATGTGCCCCCTCAAACACAAAAGCTGGGTTGTTGGGTTGGTTTATCATGCCGCATTTGTTCCTCCCTCTCAAGATGACCGGGGTTCAAGACCCAGCGCTAGAAGCAATGCCGCTCATTTTCATTTTATTTTTTTCTCTTTGAATTCAAGGTAGTTTAATATTCTGCATTTAGTGCTCAATTTGGCTTCACTCTTTTTATCTTTTCTGAGTTCAAAAATATTTTAGCACTAGTAAACATAGTGAACTTAGTTTAGATTTTCCCCTTCAATTCTCTCTCTCTCAAAAGCCTCAAACCAAGCATCTCTCCACGATTAGTTCTTTAGAGCTTCTACATAAAATTGTCAAAAACTTTTTTGAGAAACGTCATTCAAGACGTTGAAAAAGGTAATAGAGAGACATAAAAAGATGGGAGGGGAATAAAATATTCCATTAGCAAGAAGCCAATTATATTCTTTATCCTGATAACTAAGTTTATAAGCATCATCATTTTTTTGACTTGTATTGAAATAAGTAATTCAACAAAATTTTCCCCCAAAAAGAGTAATAGAAAAATACCAAAATACTTCTGCCTTCAAAAATCACTTCGGCAAAGTAGCATACCTCTGTCGATTTAGAGATGGCGGTTGAGACTCTGCTTGAACTGTGGTTAATGAATATTTTATCTTGATTTTATTTGAGTAAGATTTTAATATTTTAAAAGATCTTTTTGATCACTGACTCATTTATAATCATTAAGTTTCCAAGGAGTTAGCATGCTAACTTTTGTCGCTACTACCTTATATATCTATATTAAAGGTAGTGGTGTCCTCTCTGTGCTCAAATCGTGAGTCCGCCTCTATCATTGGATATTATTTTAAAACCGACTATACCGACCGAACCGTACCATGACGAACCGATTTTTCGGTTTCTTTTAATAAAAGCGTAGGTTTTTATATAAATATATAATCGTACCGATAATTAGGGTAGGTTTTTTTTTTATAAAAATAAACCGAAAAAAATACCAAGCGTACCAAATAAATTAACACGTGAAAAAATATTTATATGGTACAAGCCAACAAGTAATTAAACTCAAAATTCTAATTTTCAAACCTATATTGGTACTCCTATTGAAACTAAATTATTGTCAGCTTATTCACTAGCAAAACACAAGGTATTCTAGCGATTAGTAGCAAACTACAATGTATTGAATATATTTTTTTTTCATATTATTTAGATTTATCTTTTTGAATTTTTAATCTTCTATAGACTTTACTCTTGAGTTCTAACATGGTTAATATCTTTTCACTCGTGTGATTTATATTTTTTTGGTCTTTGTTTAGTTTCTTTTACGCTGCTATAGAATAGTTGATGGATCTATATGATGTGTGGCTATAATTCATGGTTTAGCAAATTATTTGCATTGCATTTTACATGCTTTAATGATAAATAACACTTTATTTGCGCGTAATGAAGTTTATTTTATGTGTAGGTGAATTGGAGACGAAAGTAGAGCAAAATGGATACTTAAACGTTGAAAGTGTGCTTGAGAACAATGAAAATGAGAGACCTGGCGAGGCCAAGCAAAGGCCAGCTTAACCAGGCTTTAGCCTGGCGAGGCCAGCCAAAGGCCAGACTGAAGCTAGCATTAGGCTGGCGCTGCAAGGCAAAGGCCAGGCTGAGGCTGGCGTTATGTCACCGACCCTAAAACTGGTCCGGTCGTGATGGCGCCTATCATGAAACTAGGTCAGCCGACAAAATTCCCGAATTCAACCAGTATTCAATAAAAGTCATTTTTAAGCCATTAATTAATCAATAATCTCATAATGTAAGTCTAAATGAACAGTGCAGAATAAATACACAAGCCCGACATCGGGGTGTCACAAGTCATGAGCATCTACTAAGTTCTGAATACAACGAAGAGTCTGAAAATAAACTATAACAGGCTAAGGAAGATAAGAAGGAGAGAGCAGGGCTGCGAACGCCGGGCAGCTACCTTGCTGACTCCGATAACTCTGCCACTGAGCAATCAACACCCACTATCGGGTTCAGAAATACTTGAATCTATACACAAGGTGCATGGAGTAATGTGAGTACGCCAACTCAGTAAGTAATAAAAGTAAATGAAAGTCGAGCCATAAGAAAACACGTAAACCACATCATAACGCTATCGCAAATACAGTGCGCCTCCAAAACAGTGCAAAAACTATTTATTTCGTAAATCAAACTCAGTTTCAGTAAAAACCCTTTCCTTTTTAAAAGAAAGAAAACTTCTTGCAATAGTTTCAAATGAGTGATAAAAACAGTGAGTAAAAATAATAGAAACGTAAAACAACCCCTCGAGCAAAACATGTAACATAAATCGCTCCTCGGGCATAATATCAACAGAAATAGCCCCTCAGGCTACCTCAGAATCACTCGTAATCAGCCCCTCGAGCATAAGATGAATCAAGAACCGCCCCTCGGGCAAAACATGGATCAAGAACAGCCCCTCGGGCAACAACATGAAACAACAACAACCCCTCGGGCTACATCACATCACTCACATTGGGTACCCGCGCTCACTGGGGGTGTATAGACTCCTGGAGGGGCTCCTACAGCCCAAGCTCTATAACAAGTCATCTCGTGGCATAAATCAGTCAGGCCCTCGGCCTCATAATGACAAGCCACCGCATGGCATACATCAATCAGGCCCTCGGCCTCACATAACAACAAGCCATCTCGTGGCATAAATCAATCAGCCCCTCGGCCTCAAAATATCATGAATCAGTAACAACCTGCTGCGGCGCGCAGCTCGATCCCATAATATCCTCACAACACAGGCCCTCGGCTTCACTCAGTCAGGAATCTTTCAAGCCACTCGGGCAACAGTAAAACATGATGCTCAGCCCAAAATATCATTTAAAATATCAAAACGGATTAAATACGGCTGAGTTATGAAAACAGTAAAGTACAACATGACTGAGTACAGATATTAAGTCAAAACAATGAGGAATAGTAGTAAAAAGCCCCTAAGGGTCCGAAACAGTTGGCACGAGGCCCAAATATGACATTCAGCCCAAAACATAGTAATACTTTCCAAAACACAATGATATCAAACAATTTTCAATCAAATACGCGACTTAGCAGTCATACAGGACGGACTAAGTCACAATCCCCAATGGTGCACGACCCCACGCTCGACATCTAGTGTGTACGTCACCTCAAAGCAGCACAATGATGTGAAATCCAGGGTTTCAAACCCTCAAGACAATATTTACAATCATTACTTACCTCAATCCGGTCCAAACTCTAGCCCGCGGTGCCTTTGCCTCTCGACTCGGCCTCCGGATGCTCCAAATCTAGCCAAAAACAGTACCATACCATCACAATATGCTAAGGGAACAAAGCCCACACGAAAACAACCAATTTACATCAAAATTCCCGAAATTGGCCAAACCTGACCGCCGTGCCCACGTCTTGGAATGCGATAAAAATCACACCAATAGAATCCTTATCCTCCCACGAGTCCATACATACCAAGAACATCAAAATCGGACCTCAAATGGCCTCTCAAATCCCCAATTTATAGTCTCCAATTTCAAGCCCTAATTCCCCAATTTTAGGCTTTAAATCCCACTAATTTCATGTTTAAACAAGTAAGAATCAACATAGGATCGAGTTTTTGGTTCAATAATCTTACCTCAAATAAGTTCTCTTGAATTCCTTCTTCAATCTCCCCCAAGAAGCTCCAAAACCGACTCAAAAATGGTGAACTATGGCAAAAAATCACGAAAATGGCTATTTAAACATTCTGCCCAGCGATTTAATTCCTTCACCGCGATCGCGGAAATAGCCTCGCGATCGCGAAGCACATAATTTGGCTGCCCTCATTTTAACCCTAGGCGATCGCAAAAAACACCACGCGATCGCGAAGCACTGCCTTAGCTACCTCACGCGGTCGCGGCCTCACCCACGCGATCGCATAGAACAAACCTCACCACTTCACACCAGCTCCTTCTCTACTACGCGAACACGACACTGGCCACGCGTTCGCGAACCATAATCTCTCAACCCATCGCGATCGCATTCAAACCTTGGCGATCGCACTGAAGAAATTTCACCTCTCCCCCACAAAACCTACGCGATCGCGGACCCCTCTACGCGATCACGAAGAACAAATGTCTGCAACAGAACTGAAGGAAAATCTGCAACCTTCAAAACATGAATTTGATCCGTTTAACCACCTGAAACTCACCCGAGGCCCTCGGGACCTCAACCAAAAATGCCAACATATCCCATAACATCATTCAAACTTGTTACAACCTTCGTAACACTCAAAACAACGTCAAAACATCAAATCATCAACGGATTCGAGCCTAAGAATTCCAAAAACTTCCGAATTCCGATTCCGATCAAAAAGTCTATCAAACCTCATCCAAATGACCTGAAATTTTGCACACACATCAGAAATGACACAACGGACCTACTCCAATTTCCGAAATTCTATTCCGACCCCGATATAAAAATTTTCACTACCAACCGGAAAATGCCAAAATTCCAATTTCGCCAATTCAAGCTTAAATCTACCACGAACCTCCAAAATACATTCCGGACGCGCTCCCAAGTTCAAAATCACCTAATGGAGCTAACCAAATCATAAAAATACGAATCCGAGATCGAATACTAAAAAGTCAAAACTTGGTCAAACCTTTCAAATTTGAAGCTTCAAACTGAGAATTGTTCTTCCAAATCCATTCTGATTATCCTGAAAACCAAAACCGGCGACTTACGTAAGTCATAGTACATCACACGGGGCTAGTCATGCCCGAGAACCGGCGAGCGAAATGCAAAAGCTCAAAACGATCGGTCGGGTCGTTACACGTTAGGCTGGCGCTGCAAGGATAAAGCCAAGCTGAAGCTGGCGTTAGGCTAGCGACGCCAGGCCTAGGGCGAGGTCCAGTCCGAGTTTTGAAGACTTAATTCGTTTCCCGGCTTGGCTAGGATTTGACTTACACGTTTAGGTCTTGTCCTAAACATATAAAAAGACCCAAAAATGCCACTTTGAAGGAATTTTGCAACCGGAGGCAAGGATAGCTCGTGGAACATTACTTGGGAGTTAAATCATCGATTTCTACATCCCTTTATCCTTACTTTGTAATTTAATTATACAAATTAATTTTGGATATTGTTACTATGAGTATGAGTAGCTAAACTCCTAATCTAGGGTTTTGATGGAACCTATTAGAGGATGATTTTCTTGTTACGTTAATATAGATTTGCTATAGTATTCTCTCTATTTGTTCAACTATATGCTTTTTGCTGTTGATTGAAGGGCCCTCAATTAACTGTTCCTATTTAGTATGTATTACTCGGGAGAGAGAGTGCATATTTAGGTAGTTGTTGAACAACATCACTCCTAACGTATATGAGGGATCAATACGAAGGGTTTAAAGGTGGGATTAGGGATAACGAAACCTTAGTGCGATCTAAGTAAGCTGTACTTAAGGCCAGCTAGCGTAATTCGGGATAATATGTCTAGTATATTGTTGTAATTACTCGGGAGAGAGTTACGACAGTCAGAGTGCTCATGATCAATAGAGAAGACTTAGGCAAATATATAGGAAACGTAGCGGAAAGGATTCCGACAATAGGGGAAATTAGAACCTTAGATCATTCCAATTCTTGTATACAATCCGTTCGTAGTTATTTCTTAATTATTGCATTTTTATTACGTAATACTTAGTTAGTAAACATCCAATTTATTACTTAAATATTTCTGAAGATTGAATACGTGAATTTGTGTGAGTCCAATAGATGTGTTTAATAGGCTAATTTCCTGTGGGATTCGACTCCGGACTTGTTAACCGGAATATATTTTCAACGACCGCTTTGTCCTTTTTATAAGGTATAGTTGGGCGTGATCACTATACCTTGCCCATCTTTCATTTTTTTTCTTAATTCATCGCCCTTTAAACAGTAAAATTATTTAGAGAGTTTGCTAAGTCCTATAAAAGTATGTATGTTATTGCATTCTACTTACTAGCGACTTTTACGTGATATTAGAAAACTGAAAATTAATCGAACCGTACTGATACCGAAGAGAAACCGATATGATTGGGACAATTTTGAAAATTCTAATATTGGTTATACATAATAGAATAACCAAAATTAGTATGGTATAAATTTTAGAAAATAACCGGCTGAACTGAACCATTGATACCCCATCTGATGGTATATATATATATATATATATATATATATATATATATATATACTATACTAAAAGCATGAAGCCCCTTAGCGAAATGTCGTTCGCCTTTTTTTCCCTTTTAAAATAGTGTTCATACTGGACAAAATAGTCATTTGATTATTTTCATTATATTTAGGACATAGTTGTTTAATAATTTTCCTAATATTAAGGACTTTAATTATTTTCTAATATTTAGAATTTCTAAATCAACTAAAATTTCTATATTGAATTTCTCTTATTTTAATTATATAACATACCATATTTGCAACCAAAAAAAGAAGAAGAAGAAGAAGAAGGTAATAACGCACACGTAAAAACCACATTTTTAGGTTTAGAAGCTTTAAAAAATATTGCAAAATCATAATTACCAAAAAAAATACGTTACAAATTCAACTTAGTTCTAGGGCACATAGGAGAAAAGAAACTAAAAAAAATCCAAAGAGAAAAAAGACTAATTAAAAAGGGATGTTTCATAACTAACAAGCTTAAAAATACGAATGCAAACTCACATTATGATAGTTTCGAACCGTTTGTATTCCTTTTATGTTTAGGAATCTTTAATTTTTTTCTTTTGTTAAATTTTTTTATAGAGTGATTCTTTGGAAATTCAGTCTTAATAATTAACAATTACATAACGCAGTTTAGCATTATGTGTTTCTAATAAGCTACAAAAGAAAAGTTAACAATTAGTTTAGTACTGTAATTCATTACTAAAAGAATGGAGAAAAGTATATGAATTGAATAACAAAGAGACCTAACAAAAGTTAAAACATGAAGAATTTTCATATGAAAGGTTATACGAAATCCATTTACATGACGCGATGTTAGTGTTCTCAACTCTTAAAATGTAATTAATGAATAGAGTTTTTAACGAGTCATATAATTAATAATAATTTTTTTATGAACTTTAAAGTTTTACACATGATGGCACAAGAATTGTGGGACGAGCCCGTGCTTAAGGCGGTGAGCCCATACCAAGTGTTCAGTCGCACGCTTGAGACATAAGCTTCCAAAGACATGAGCCCACTCATAAATCTATAAACATCTTACGAGTGTCTCCAATTTTACCTAACCTCTATTTGGCAAGTGAAATAGAATTGATAAAGAGAAATATTCAAAAGTGATATATTCATCAATATTTTACCTTTTGGACCCTTCTTTCTCTGAACTATGTTGGAGGTCTTGATATTTAGAATTTTAACAGCAATCGAGAATTTAACTTAAATAAATTATTTACTTATTTGAATATTGTAACATGAGCATAATTTTTTTATATCTTAAAATAACTGTAGTTCACTTGATATTATCTTTAAACTCTTTAATTACCTGCTCAAATAATATTTTTCACTTTATTAAGTTTTTGTATAATATTTTAAAATGATACTTAAAAAGCAAAACAAATAACAAACAAATAATTAAGAATATAGAAGAGAACGATAGAGGGAGGCAAAGAAAAAAATAAGACAATTTGATAAGTCATATTTTTTTCATTTATCGAGCCAACTAAATAGGATAAATATTCATTATTTTTAGGGATTTTCATTTTTATTTTTATTTTATAACAAAAGTATAGTATTTATTAATATTTACATGATTTTTAAAAAGTTCTATACTCACTACATGGGTACACGCGCAAAGCTCGTACCTAAAATTAGTATATATAATACTCCAGCACCTCATATTTCCTACTATATAATAATTAGTTGAGATTGACTAAACAACAGTTAAATGTTAGAATATTGTCTAAATAAATAATTTAGACCACATAAAGCCTGGTCCAGAACATTCCCAAAAGCAGGTTACCAACTTAATTAAGTTATTCTTAAGTCACTGAAAAAACAGTGAATAGGATTGATCAAGAATTCCAATTGGTCCAACGTAAAATATCCATAGGAAACAATAATAAATAAATAAAAATAAAAACAGATCCTGCGCTCATCCATGACCTCTATTAGATTCGGAGTTTGTATTTTACCTTAAATCTCCATAGGATTTACTATAACAAATTAAATATGGTTAGTCAAGACTCAAGATTAATTCCAATGAGTCCAAGTAAACAATCCATAGATTTTTTAATTGATCTAAAGAAATATACATAAGTGTTAAACACAAGGGTTGGCGGATTCAAAATTTAAAGCTTATGAGTCGCTACAACGACCTAAAATGAACTCTACTATAATAACTAAATTCATGTGAACCAGTAACCGACCCACTAGATGCGCCCCTAGTGGAATAAACAAATATTTAACTTATATATGTTGACAATATAAAGATTCTTTGTATTTTGAATTGTTACGATGGATTACCATATTAGATTTGTTATGAATAATTATCCGTTGTTTTAGGTAACTTAACCTTGTGACGTAAAATAATTAAACTTTGTCAATGCATAGAAGTTAAACTCTTGTATAAACTGTAATAACATAATAGGTCAAACCTCTAAGCAAGGGCGGATCTAGAACATAAAGATATACTGCTATAGTGGTTCATCAGATTTCAAGTGCTGTAATGTTCAATCTTCAATTGTTACATCATATATGATTAGTGGTGACAAAACAGATAAAAATAACAGTTATCCGTCGGTTAATCCATTTTCTATCCGTATTGAATATGGGTCGGATTAGATAATTTATCAGTTTTTGCATTACCCCTTTTCGACCCGTTCATATCCGACCGACCCGCCTGTTTTCCACCCCTATATATGATATGTATGGGTCAAAATCTGATCCCACGATAATTAACGAGGCTAATCCCGTCTTAAGTTAATTCATGATTAATTAACGGCACGAACACTCAGGATTGACAACGTTCAACCCGCCTCTAGCTCGGTCGACAAGGCCCTGGCCTACGCGCCAATACAAAAGGCGAGATCTCAACGTGGTTACGGCCACTTATCGCCAGCTCACGAAGCTCACAGCTATAAATACCAAGAGAAGAAACCCCAGAAAGGGGGCTGCTTCTCGACCACTAGTGAGAGGAGAGAGAAACGAGAAAAGATACCCCTCTTATGGGAAGAGAAAATACCATTGTAAGGCTCTGAACCTCTCCATGGAGAAGCAGACCAAACAAATATTATCAATAAAGGTTTCTAATGCTTCTCCCCCTAATCGTGAGTTCTTATTTTCATGTCTTTCAATTGGTCCAACGGATTATTATGATTTGCTATGATTATTCCGGGATTTATTTATATTGTTTTGTACTCGTAAGATGTGTAACATTTTTTGAGCGAACATGATACAACAATACTTAACTTTGACTTTTCTCAATGTTATAGTCAAGTCAGGTCTCAATGTTATACTGAGAAAAAGATCTCCACTCAGTCCAAGTCTTAAAAGACAGTATTTACATGTTTGCAGTGTATATGTACATATAGTACACTACAATAAATGAAGCAATATATAGCTATAGCCTTACAATCTTGAACAAACTTTTTATTTACATATATACATTAAAGTCATGAAACCTGATTGCTTTGATAATCTTGAAGGTATCCGACACCTCTTACTTAGGCGAATCCAAGATGCAAAGTCAGTGGGTTCAAAACGAGTGTGATCTTGTTACATGTATACAATTTAAATGCTTTTCACATATGTACACATAGTTCGCCCGAAATTCAGTTGAACCCATAGAACCGGCCCTAGATCCGCCTCTTCCTCTCAGTGCCAAAACAATGGGCAATTCCGAGGAAGAAACCTCTCCTTTTCTTTGGCCGCTGAGATTGAGATTCATTCTTGGCAACAAAATCAGCCATGTACTCCACAACAGCCTGATTGCAAGAAAAAAGAAAAAGAAAAAAATGAACTGATTAAGAATCTGCTGACAAGTCCAAAATTCATCGATAGGAGTATATATTAAGCTTAAGATATACCTGAGCCCCTAGCTTAATTATTTGCCTTGGGGGTACTTCCAGTGGAGTCTCGTCAGCTCGAAAAGTTTTCAACTTTGACAAGAATCTGAAGGAATCAGGCAGTATTTTTATCTGACTGTTACTGATATCGATCTCTTCAAGATTCTCAAGGTTCCCGATTGATCTTGGCAAAGTTCTCAAGTCCGCGAAATTGTTTGCAAGATTAAGCTTTTGCAAGTTGGTAGCAAAACAAAACGTTTCAGGTACGTTTTCAACTTCATTGAAGCTAACATCAAGTTCCCTCAGGCGAGAGAGATTCCCCATCGTTGTTGGTAATCCTTTAATTCTGTTAATGTGCAGCGTAAGAATTTCCAAAGATTCGAGCATTCCCACTGCTGCGGGAAGAGCTTTAAGCTTATTAAAATCCAACCTCAACTCTACAAGTGAAGAGCAAAATCCAATTGTGTAAGGAAGTTCCTCGAGCTCATTCGTTTCCACGTTTAGTCTCTTCAATGAGGTTAAGTTCCCAACAAGATCCGGCAAATGAGTGAACCGGTTTGAACCCAAATCAAGATTGATCAGATTCGTTAAGTCACCGAAAGAGGATGGCAGCGATTTCAGCCTATTGGCATGGAGGTCGAGATCAGTCAAATTGAGCAGCTCACAAAATGAATCAGGAAGGTTTATAATTTGGTTGGAGTGAAGATCAAGTTTCGTTAAGGATTTAAGGTTACTAATTGTAGTGGGAAGAGCCATAATTTGGTTATCAGAAAAGTTTAGTTCAGTGACTTTTACTAACTTTCCTAATGACATAGGAAGCCATTCAATCTTGTCCATTAACTTGTTGTGAAGATCAATAGCCTTTGCTCCAGTTTTCGCAGCGTTTTCAATTAGCGCGGCCACTTTCAAATAACTGTACTTCTCTGCGTGCTTGATCCCTATAGGCAAAATAATACGACAGTTAGGGCATAGTATGAATTACAAACAGAGGTGGAGCCAGGATTTGAAGCTTATGAGTTCAGGATTTTAGCCTTTCTAAGTTACTGGGTTCTAAATCAAAAAGTTAGCGACATATTAAATGGATTCTTAAGGCATATTGTACAGTGTTTAGATCAAAGTTACTGCGTTCGACCGACCCGAACTTTGGTCTCTAGCTCCGCCCCTAATCACAAACCTATCGTAAAGTTCAAAAGGCCTGCCCTATAATAATCTAAAACTTGTGTAAGCTTCATGTACTCGAGATAGGAATTGAAAACTTCCACATGCTTACTCTCTAATAGCTTAACTAAATACCAGAAATTGCTAAAGTTCGAGGTTTTGGAGTTCATATTAGCTGTCTAGTCATAAAAGTCTTTTAGTTCGTCCAAGATTTATACGCCAGTGAAGATAATAGAGAACTTCTGGTACTTATTGTATAATATTGGTTTGACATGAGCTTAAATAGAGCAACACGGTTAGTGAGGATTCATATAACTGACTCCAACTTGCTTGGGATTGAAGTGTAGTTGTCGTCGTTGGTTGTAAAAGTAACTTGCTCTTTCTTTGTTTTCGTTTAACTATTGTTGGAGGGCAGAGAGAGAAGATCAAATCTAGAATCGAATCCCAGCTACAACACTCAATATAAGCCTATCTGCTCCAACTTTGGCGCACAGATTTACCTACACCTATGCTCATGGGCTATTTCCGGCGGTTCAATAGATTAGTCGAGGTACATAGCAAGCTACCACTGTCAATTAAAAAGGGGAATTAACTATAGAAACTAGGGTTCAAATCCCAACATAGACAAAAAAATATTACTCCCTCCGTCCTAATTTATGCGACACTCTTTCCTTTTTAGCAATTTCCAAAAAAATGTCACATTTCCTTATTTAGAATAATTTATCTTTCAAATTCCTATTTACCCTTAATGAAATGATTTACAGACACACAACTATCTATGGTTTGTTTTAGACTACAGGTTTTAAAAGTCTTTATTTTTCTTAAATTACGTGCTGAGTTAAAATACCGCCACATAAATTGGGACGGAGGGAGTATGTGATTTCTCCTATCTACTTACACCTCGGTGGACAAAGACATCGAGTTATCCGGTACTCGTGTTAGTAAGACATAGTTACCATGTGGAACAATTGAGGTGCGTACAAACTGGTCTGAATGACACTATTATCATAAAAGAAAAAGGGAAAGAAGGAGAGAGCAACTATATGTTTGACAAGATGTTGGATTCATAGTTCTGTCAATTCATACTAGTTTTAGCTTTAAATTCAAGCATATAGCAGCAGAAAAAAGTACAAATAACTAAAACCAAAAAGTTGAAATCTTGGACAAACAATAAATGGAAAAATATCCAAACCTGAAGAGGAAACAGCAGTATTTTCAGAAATTGTAACCAACCCCCTCAAACTATCACTCTTTTCATCACTGACCACAATTTTTTCTTCAATTTCACCAATTGAGTCCTCAACAGAAACCAACTCAGAAGCCTTCTGAATAAGTTCATCAAAATTCTGATAAGTCTTTTCAAGTTCAATTAACTGAATTGACTCTTTCTTTTGTTCTTGACTTTGAAACAAAACTATGGATTTTCTCACTTGTTGTAATACTGAGTATAATTCTATTGGAACATCTTGTGGTTCTACTTTCTTGGATATTTCTTCAAGTTTAATTTCTTCTTCAGTTTCTACTGATTTTAGTACAGAATTTGCTGCTTCAACTTCTACTATTGATGGTCTTGTTGGTAATGATTTGTAAATTTTTGTAATTTCTTCTATTATTTTTGCACAAGCAGGTGATGGTTTCTTGATTTGTGTAGCCATGGCTTTTTTGCTTGTGAGCAAAGAAGATGAGAAATGATGGAAAATAATGGGCAGTTGGGTGTTTTTTTGTTAAATATATCTCTCAAAAGTGAAGGTATCTTGTGTAATACGTAAAGTTGCTCTCACGTGACCAGCATTCACGAGTTCAAGCCGTGAAAATAATTAGTGGACATGCCAAGTGTATAATCCATGTATAATTATATATAATTAATATATAACGATTAAAAAAAAGTAAATATAGTGAATTCAAAAATAGCCTAATGATCTCTAATTATAACTATAAATAGGGTAAAAACTTACCCGCACCGGGTGTTTACACCAAAACAATAGATATATAACATGTGTCTTGCATATGGACTTCAATCATTTAACCATAGTAAATTACATGCATTCTCATCTAATTAAATTAATTAACCATAGTGAGTTAATATAATTTGGTATAAACACCCGATGTAGATAAGTATTTACCCTATAAATAGTTTAGCTGTGCATTAAATTAATTGTACTAAGTTTAGGTGGGTAATGAGTATGTTCAACCTCCAAAGGATTAGCGAGGTGTAATTATTTACTCGTATCTGGTGTTT
This sequence comes from Nicotiana attenuata, assembly GCF_001879085.1. NCBI lineage: Eukaryota > Viridiplantae > Streptophyta > Magnoliopsida > Solanales > Solanaceae > Nicotiana > Nicotiana attenuata. Next base: position 116,440 of record NW_017672311.1, read on the forward strand.
ATATAATTACACTAAATCAAATAATTTAATATTTTAACAGTTATTAATTAAAGTGATAATAAGTAGATGTATGTATAAAGTATTTATTAATTTGGTATCGATACTGAGTCTGCGTAAATTTTTACAAGCTGAAGAATAATTATCCAGTAATTTCTCTCTTGATGAATCGATATTAATCTATTGCCTTTTGAACACTAATTTATATATGGGTTCCGCTACCACCAAAGGATGTGGTGCAGTGGATGAGACTGCTCTTCCCTTAATCAGAGGTCTCGGGTTCGAGCCCTGGGTATGAAAAAATCCTTTATAGGGAGCACTTCACCCCGAATGGGGTCCTACACGGCGCGAATCCGGATATAGTCGGGCTCCAATGCGGGTACCGGACACCGGGTGGGAAACCAAAAAAATATATATATGGGTTCCGCTCTGGGGTCGAGTTGACTCCACAAAATAGAAAATTCTTCCGGATATAGTCGGACTCCAATACGGGTACCGGACACCGGGTGGGAAACCAAAAAAAAATATATATGGGTTCCGCTCTGGGGTCGAGTTGACTCCACAAAACAGAAAATCCTTGCCTCGGATATTCCATGTGGAAATTACGGATGCTAATCTATTTTGTTAAGTATTCTACCTTTTAGTTGTTAATTAGAAATAATCCATAAAAAATAGTAATTAAAAAGTCACTATCAACAAATAACTTGTTTGACTATTAATATCTTGGTTGAGAATTGATGAATTATGGAAAGTAGAAAAGGTTTAAAACATTTAACTAATATTTTGGCCTTCATATTAAGAAATATATTTTGATAATTATTCATAGTCACAATACTTGTGAAATTTTCTCTTAGAAATAAGTAGACCATAAAGGAGAAAAATGTAGCTTTTCAGTTTTCCCCAAAATAAATTAACATACGATTTACCATTTTTTTTTTTTTGGGTTAGAAAAGCAAAGTGCCATTTTTCAAAAGTCTGTTGACATGAAATATAAGTATGCTTGACAAAATACATATTTAAATATTTTTAATTGTATTTTCTTGAAGTGGGGCTATTTGTAAAGAAGATTTTCTACCTCGTCTATTTATTAAAAAAAAAATCCTATTTAAAATGGTAACCTAATGAAATCACTTGCCTCGTATTACCATATATGAAGGTTTACTGGAGATTTCAGAGGTTGGTTGAAAAAGGTTTTTTGTATAAATATAGTAGCATTTTTTGTGTAATAATTTTCTAGATTATCAAGATTGTTTTACAAACGATATTTTGGGTAGAATTGAACTTAAATTTGAATATGCAAAATGAAACTACAATTATTAAACTAAAACTCCAACCTCAAGGGATAAAGTACATAATCTAAAAGGGATAACATACACTTTACTCCTCCAAATTTATTTTAAAAATTCAGTTACACATCAAAATTTTGCACGTATTTTCTAACTGTTAGTTTTGCCTTAAGCGAGCCTAATATATATAACTCCGCGAAATATAGAATCAATCTTGCTAATCACATTATCGCCACATCAATGCCATGTCAAATGCCATTTTATTTTATTTTATTAATCTACTCCCTTTAAAAAAAATTGAAAATTACGGATCCTAATCATTTTTGTGAAGTATTCTACCTTTTAATTGTTAATTAGAAATAATTCACAAAAATAGTAAAAAGTCACTGTGAGCAATAACTAGTTTGACCATTTATCTCTTGGTGGGGAATTGATGAATTAATTAAGGTTGAGAATTGAGCAAAGTAGAAAAGGATTAAAACATTTAACAAATGTTTTGGCCTTCAAATCATTGAAGCCAAGAAAGATATCTTAATAATTATCAAAATTGTTATAAAATAAAGATGGTAAAGTAAAGACAAGTATAGAGAGAAACTGATATATTATTCGAATTCAAACTGATGTACATAATGAACTGAGATCTCTTTTATTTATAGAAGAAAGGAAGCTGCTGTGTAAGCTGCTACTGCAAGCTGCTGTGTAAGCTGCTACTATACCAGATATGGATAATCTTATACTAAGAGTAATGTTTATCCATAACGGAGTACTGAAAGGATAAGCTTATTATACCCGGTATGGATAATCTTCTACCGGAAGTAATGTTTATTCATAACCGGGTACCGAAGTGATAAGCTTCTTTAGGAGGCTTATTTCCAATAGAGTACTAAATAGATAAACATATTTACGGCGGAGCCCCATATGGATAAACTTCTTCAGGAAGCTTATTTACAACGGAGTATGAACATCCATAATATAATATATTTATAACACTCCCCCTTGGATGTTCATTAAAAGATAATGTGCCTCATTAAAACCTTACTAGGAAAAATCACGTGGGAAAAAAAATCCTAGTGAAGGAAAATGAGTACACATATTTAGTAATACGCATTGCTAGGTGCCTCATTAAAAACCTTATAAGGAAAACCCTATGGGAAAAAATCTCAGTAAGAAAAAAAGAGTGCATCAGCGTATTTTACTCCCCCTGATGAAAACCTTGTTTCAAATATTTGAGTCTCCGCATTCCAGTCTTGTATACCATCTTCTCAAAAGTTGAAGTTGGCAAAGATTTAGTGAATAAATATGCTGGATTATCACTTGAACGGATTTGTTGCACATCAATGTCACCATTTTTCTGAAGGTCGTGTGTGTAGAATAATTTTGGTGAAATGTGCTTCGTTCTGTCTCCTTTTATAAATCCTCCCTTCAATTGAGCTATGCACGCAGCATTATCTTCGTATAAAATTGTGGGTCTTTTCTCACATTCCAAACCACATTTTTCTCGAATAAAATAAATTATTGATCTCAACCATACACATTCCCTACTTGCTTCATGAATAGCTATTATCTCAGCATGATTTGAAGAAGTAGCAATAATAGATTGCTTTGTGGAGCGCCATGATATGACAGTACCTCCATATGTAAACACGTACCCGGTTTGAGATCGAGCTTTATGGGGATCAGATAAATAGCATGCATCTGCATAACCAACAAGATGTGCACTATCTTTGTTAGCATAAAACAAACCCATATCAAGAGTTCCCTTTAAATATCGCAGTATATGCTTAATCTCGTTCCAATGTCTTCGTGTAGGAGAAGAACTGTATCTTGCTAGTAAATTAACAGAAAATGCTATGTCAGGCCTTGTAGCATTAGCAAGATATATTAGTGCACCAATTGCACTGAGATAGGGTACTTCGGGACCAAGGAGTTCCTCATCCTCTTCTGGAGGTCGGAACAAATCTTTATTCACTTCAAGTGATCGAACAACCATTGGTGTACTCAATGGGTGCGCTTTGTCCACGTAAAAGCGTTTTAAGATCCTTTCTGTATATGCAGATTGATGGATAAAGATCCCGTCTGCTAAATGTTCAATTTGCAGACCAAGACAAAGTTTTGTCTTTCCAAGATCTTTTATCTCAAATTCTTTCTTAAGATATTCAATTGCCTTTTGGAGCTCTTCTGGAGTTCCAACAAGATTTATATCATCAACATAAATAGCAAGTATAACAAATTCTGATGCCATTTTCTTTATAAAAATACATGGACCAATAACATCATTTATGTAACCTTCTTTCAGCAAATATTCACTGAGGAGATTATACCACATGCGCCCAGACTGCTTTAAACCGTACAAAGATCTTTGTAATCTAATTGAATACATTTCCTGAGATTTTGAATTCACTTCAGGCATTTTAAATCCTTCAGAAATTTTCATATAAATTTCATTATCAAGTGAACTGTACAGATAAGCTGTAACTACATCCATTAGATGTATTTCAAGCTTTTCATGTAGTGCTAAACTGATGAGATATCGAAATGTTATAGCATCCATAACAGCTGAATATGTTTCATCAAAATCGACTCCAGGTCGTTGTGAGAATCCTTGTGCAACAAGGCGAGCTTTGTATCTTTCAACTTCATTTTTATCATTCCTTTTCCGCACAAAAACCCATTAATGACCAACTGGTTTTATACCAGCAGGTGTTTGGACTACTGGTCAAAAGACCTCTCTTTTAGCAAGTGACTTTAGTTCCGATTGAATTTCCTCTTGCCATTTTGGCAAATCAGATCTTTGTCGACATTCTTCGACAGATCGAGGTTCAAGATCCTTACTATCTTGCATAATATCAAGTGCAACATTATATGCAAAAAATATTATCCACCACTATTTCAGATCGATTTAAATTAATCCCATCACTGGTCGAACTTATTAAAAGTTCCTCACTCACATGAGCTTCAGGTTCATTGATTTCTTCAGGAATCTCAGAATTAATCAGATTTTGGGTCTCTTCAGGAGATCCCTTCATAGTATCGTTTTGATCATTTTTCGATTTTCTTTTTCAAGGATTTCGATCCTTAGAACCTAAAGGCCAACCACGCTTCAGGCGTGCTTTAGGTTCACTAGCTCTCATGCTAGTAGATGGTGCTACTGGGACATCAATTCGGATAGGCACATTCTCTGGAGGGATATGTGACTTAGTTATCCTTTTCAAATCAGTAAATGCGTCTGGCATTTGATTTGCTATATTCTGTAAATGGATGATCTTCTGGACCTACTGATTACATATAGGGGTACATGGATCAAAGTGAGATAATGATGAAACTTTCCACACAATTTCTCTTTTGATTTCCTTTTCCTCTCCCCTAATTGTGGGAAATTTATTTCATCAAACCGACAATCTGCAAATCGAGCAGTAAATAAATCTCCTGTCAATGGTTCAAGATAACGAATAATAGAGGGTGATTCAAACCCAGTATATATTCCTATCCTTCTTTGTGGTCCCATCTTACTGCGCTGTTGTGGTGCTACTGGCACATATACAGCACATCCGAAAATTCGTAGATGGGCAATATTTGGTTCATGACCAAAAACTAATTGTGACGGAGAATATTTATTATAATGTGTCGGTCTGAGACGGATAAGTGATGCTGCATGCAAGATAGCATGGCCCCAAACAGTAGTGGGCAATTTTATTTTCATAAGTAGTTGTCTTGGTATCAATTGCAGGCGTTTAATAAATGACTCTGCAAGGCCATTTTGAGTATGAACATAAGCTACAGGATGTTCAATTTTTATCCCAGCTGATAGACAATAATCATCAAAAGCTTGAGATGAGAATTCTCCAACATTATCAAGGCGAATAGCCTTAATAGGATAATCTGGGAATTGTGCCCTTAATCGAATTATTTGGGCTAATATCTTTGCAAACGCCAGGTTGCGAGATGATAGTAGGCACATATGAGACCATCTTGAAGATGCATCTATTAGGACCATAAAATATCGAAACAACCCACTTGACGGGTGAATAGGTCCACATATATCCCCATGTATATGCTCTAAAAAGGCAGGGGATTCAATGCTAACCTTCATTGGTGATGGTCTAGTGATCATTTTGCCTTGATAACAAGCATCACAAGAAAATTCGTCATTTGTAAGAATCTTCAGGTTCTTTAATGGATGCCCACTCAAATTTTCAGTAATTCGTCTCATCATTATTGATCCAGAATGGCCCAAACGGCCATGCCAAAGCATAAAAGTATTTGAATCCGTAAACTTCTGGTTTACGATAGAGTGTGCTTCAACTGTACTAATTTTTGAATAGTGTAAGCCAGAAGATAAAGTTGGTAACTTTTCTATAATGCATTTTTGGCCAGAAACATTCCTTGTAATACAAAGATATTCCATATTCATTTCATCTATTGTCTCAATATAATACCCATTTCGGCGGATATCTATAAAACTCAACAAGTTTTTCGGGACTTGGAGGAGAATGCATTGTCTATAATAAGTTTTGTTCCCTTAGACAGAAATATAATGGCTCTTCCGGAGCCTTCAATGAAACTTATATTACCAGAAATTGTTGAAATATTTGCTTTTTCCTTATGCAATTAAGAAAAATATTTCCGATCCTTGAATATGGCATGAGTTGTTCCACTATCAATAACACAAATATCTTCATGATTTGTCTTTGATCCAAACATAATTTGAGGATTATCCATATTCTTCAAAATAAAATATATTATAGAAAACATCATTATCAAAGCATAACTTTTATTTTTGTACAACAATTACATAACCATAATATCTATTACAAACAACAAAAATTAAAATATTTACATTTCTGCAGATTTACCACCGATTACATGACTTGTTTCTCCTTCTGGGAGTGCAAAGTAATCAGCTATATCCAAATGCATGAAGTCTAAATTATCTTCAGAAATAAAATTTGCTTCAGCATTTTTCTCTGTCTTCTTCAGGAAGGCTTGATAAAGCTCAACCAGGTGCTTTGGCGTACGGCAGGTACGTGACCAGTGCCCTTTTCCTCCACATCTATAGCATGCACTTTCTGCATTTGGTGCTTGCACCGCTTCATGCTTTTGTTCCTTCCTTTTTCATTGCTGGTGGCGAGGAGGGTTCTTTGGTGCATTATTATTACCATGATTGGGATTTCTTCCCCGACCACGACCATGACCACGACTGGGGCCACGACCTCTTCCACATTTAGCTTGGTGGAAGTTCGTCTCATTCACTTCAGGGAATGGACAAGAACCAGTAGGTCGGCTTTCATGGTTTTTCATTAATAACCCATTATGTTGCTCGGCTATAAGAAGATGTGAGATAAGTTCAGAATACTTTTTAAATCCCGTCTCTCGATATTGCTGCTGCAGGAGCATATTCGAGGCATGGAAAGTGGTGAAAGTTTTCTCCAACATATCATGATCAGTAATATTATCACCACATAATTTCAATTGGGAAATAATTCTGAACATAGCAGAATTATACTCACTGATAGATTTAAAATCTTGTAGCCTTAAATGAGTCCAATCATATCGTGCCTGTGGAAGAACGACCATCTTCAGGTGGTCATATCTATCTTTCAAATCATTCCATAGTATGACTGGATCTTTAGTAGTAAGATATTCCATTTTCAGGCCCTCATCAAGGTGATGGCGTAGGAATATCATTGCTTTGGCACGGTCTTGGTTTGATGCCTCATTTTTGTCTTTGATGGTGTCTGCCAGACCCATCGCATTAAGATGAATTTCAGCATCAAGCACCCAAGACATGTAGCATTTGCCCGATATATCCAGGGCTACAAATTCAAGTTTAGAAAGATTTGACATTTTATAGAAAAAGAAAGTTCGTACCTCAGATACTTTCAAAGTATTTGCTCGAGATGGCAGAGTCTCGTGCTGATAACGTGTTATAAAATAAAGACTGTAAAGTAAAGACAAGTATAGAGAGAAACTGATATATTATTCGAATTCAAACAGATGTACATAATGAACTGAGATCTCTTCTATTTATAGAAGAAAGGAAGCTGCTGTGTAAGCTGCTACTGCAAGCTGCTCTGTAAGCTACTACAAGCTGCTGTGTAAGCTGCTACTATACCAGATATGGATAATCTTATACTAAGAGTAATGTTTATCCATAACGGAGTACTGAAAGGACAAGCTTATTATACCCGGTATGAATAATCTTCTACCGGAAGTAATGTTTATCCATAACTGGGTACCAAAGTGATAAACTTCTTCAGGAGGCTTATTTCCAATAGAGTACTAAATAGATAAACATATTTACGGCGGAGCCCCATATGGATAAACTTCTTCAGGAAGCTTATTTACAAACGGAGTATGAACATCCATAATATAATATATTTATAACAAAAATCACAATGCTTTGTATTTGTATCTTTTCAGTTTTCCCCAAATAAATCAACATACAATTACCAATTTTTTTTTTATATTTTTTTTGTCAAAATAGAAAAGTGTCATTTTTCCAAAATCAGAATGTTGACATGAAATGGTCACTCAACTATCCCAAATTATCTCCTAAAGTCACTTTACTTTCGTTTGTAACAACAAAGTCACTGAACTATGCCTATTGCACTCAGAAGGTCACTCAAGTAGATTTTCAAAAATTTGGATTGCCAAATATCTATTTTACCCTCTAAATTATAAACATTTATCTTCTTTTTATTGTTTTTAAACTTTTTAATATAACGATTTTCCCTTTTTAATTTATATTATAGACTTACCTATAGAACAAATAAATATTATTTATAAATTAAAAATATATATTTAAGAATATTAATGCTGGAATAACAAAATAATGAGCATAGTAAAAAAATATTAATTAGAATAATTGTTAGTAATAATAATTTTAGTATTAACAACAAAAGTTCAAAAATTTATTTACACAAGTCAGAATGAAAGAAAATAAAGGCCGTAAAATATATATTCCATGCACGTAATATAAAAATAATTATTTAAATAAAGGTATTTTTATAATATACATTATATATTCTTGAAAATTATGCTCAATTATATTATTATGTTTCTACCAACTTTCTGACGACACAATATGTCACCGGAAAGCAGGGGGACTATCTGTATAGGGTAAAATATGCTATGTTAAGTCGTGCATGGAATATATATAATATGTTTGAGCATAATTTTCAAGAATATATAATGTATATTATAAAAATACTTTTATTTAAATAATTATTTTTAAATTACATGCATGGAATATATATTTTACAACTTTTATTTTCTTTCATTCTGAATTGCGTAAATAAATTTTTGAATTTTGTTGTTAACACTAAAATTATTATTACAAACAAATTATTCTAATTAATTTTTTACTATGCTCATTATTTTGTTTCCAACATTATAGATGCTTAAATAATTTTTATTTTTTTAATTTGTAAATAATATTTATTTATTCTATAGTTAAGTCCATAATATAAATTAAAAAGGGAAAATTATAATATTAAAAAGTTTTAAAAAATAAAAGAAGATAATTATTTATAATTTAGAGGGTAAAATAGGTATTTAGCAATCCAAATTTTGAAAAATCTAGTTGAGTGACCTTCTGAGTGCAATAGACATAGTTTAGTGACTTTGTTGTTACAAACGAAAGAAAAGTGACTTTAGGAGATAATTCGAGATAGTTGAGTGACCATTTGAGTAATTGACTCTGATTTTTGATAGAATTGAACTTAACTTTGAATTATGCAAAATGAAATTGCAATTATTAAACTAAAACTCTAATCTCGAGGAATAAAGTATATAATCTAAAAAGGGATAATATCTACTTTACTCCAAATTTGTTTCAAAAAGTCGTTACACATCTAAAATTTGCGCGCGTTTTCTGTCTGCTAATTTTGTCTTAAGTGAGTCTAATAACTCCCTGAAAATATAGAATCAATCTTGTTATATATGGTATTTATACACTTTTCTTCACATTATCGACATATTAGTGCCACGTCAAACGCTATTTTATTTTATTTATTCATTTCATTTTCCTATTTTAATTTCATTACCTCTTCAAACTGCAAGTATGTATTTTTCCTAATTTAAATTTTTCGTAAACTGCAATTATCTTGACTCTTGAATAGTATTGATATAACATGATTTTTATAAAGTAACACTATTAATAAAGTATATCGACTCTCATCTGTTGTCGTAGATTATCATGATTGTTTTGAAAACAAAATTTTTGGTAGAATTAAATTTAAATTTGAATTATGCAAAATGAAATTGCAATTATTAAACTAAAAGTCCAATCTCGAGGAACAAAGTACAGAATCTAAAAGGGATAATGTATAGTTTACTCCTCCAAACTTATTTTTAAAATTCTGTTACACCTCTAAATTTCGCGCGCATTTTTTAACTTCTGATTTTATCTTTACTGAGTTTAATAACTTCCTGAAAATATTAATCAATCTTGCTATAGATTATATTTATACACTTTCCCGCGAATCCGAATATAGTCAGGCTCCAATGGAAGTATCGGACACCGAGTGGGAAGCAAAAAAAAAAATATTTATACACTTTCCATCACATTATGGCCGTACCAGTGCCATGTCAAATGGCATTTTATTTTATTTGTTCATTCTTTTTTCCTGTTTATTTTCATTCCCTCTTCAAATGTAAGTACACATTTTTTTCTAACTTAAAAATTTCGTAAATTGCAAGTGTTTTAAACTCTTGAATAATATTGATTTAACATGAGTTATGTAGAGTAACATAATTAATAAAGATTCATATATCGGCTCTAACCTATTGTGATTGAGACGTAGTAATTATTATTACAATTAATCTCACTTGAATTTTTTTTACATATTAGGCAAAATACAAAACTAACCAGCCGGTTAAAGTTAGCTGTATTTGCTAGCCGAAAACTATATAACATATGCATTTAAGATCACAACCTAAAGAAATCACTCGCCTCATATTACCATATCATGAAGGTTTACCGGAGATTTCAGATATTCGTTCAAAAAGGTTTTTGGTATAAATATTAGTAGCGTTTTTTGTGTAATAATATCCTAAAATATCAAGACTGTTTTAAAAATGAGATCTTTTTTTTTTTGTGGTAAAATTGAACTTAAATTTGAATGATGCAAAATGAAACTGCAATTATTAAACTAAAACTCCAATCTCAAGGAACAAAGTACATAATCTAAAAGGAATAATATCTACTTTACTCCTTAAATTTTGTTTCAAAAAGTCGTTACACATCTATTTTTGGCGCGCGTTTTCTAACTGCTAATTTTGTCTTAAGCGAGTCTAATAACTCTCTGAAAATACAGAATCAATCTTGGTAATCACATTAATCTAAAAGGAATAATATCTACTTTACTCCTCAAAATTTGTTTCAAAAAGTCGTTACACATCTATTTTTGGCGCGCGTTTTTAGTTTAACTGCTAATTTTGTCTTAAGCGAGTCTAATAACTCTCTGAAAATACAGAATCAATCTTGGTAATCACATTAATCTAAAAGGACTATTATCTACTTTACTCCTCAAAATTTGTTTCAAAAAGTCGTTACACATCTATTTTTGGCGCGCGTTATCTAACTGCTAATTTTGTCTTAAGCGAGTCTAATAACTCTCTGAAAATACAGAATCAATCTTGGTAATCACATTAATCTAAAAGGAATAATATCTACTTTACTCCTCCAACTTTGTTTCGAAAAGTCGTTAGACATCTATTTTTGGCGCGCGTTATCTAACTGCTAATTTTGTCTTAAGCGAGTCTAATAACTCTCTGAAAATACAGAATCAATCTTGGTAATCACATTAATCTAAAAGGAATAATATCTACTTTACTCCTCAAAATTTGTTTCAAAAAGTCGTTATACATCTATTTTTGGCGCGCATTTCTAACTGCTAATTTTGTCTAAAGCGAGTCTAATAACTCTCTAAAAATACAGAATCAATCTTGGTAATCACATTAATCTAAAAGGAATAATATCTACTTTACTCCTCCAACTTTATTTCAAAAAGTCGTTAGACATCTATATTTGGCGAGCGTTTTCTAACTGCTAATTTTGTCTTAAGCGAGTCTAATAACGCAAAAATACAGAATCAATCTTGGTTATCACATTACCTCTACATCAGTGCCACGTCAAATGCCATTTTATTTCATTTATTATTCTCTTTTTCCTGTTTTATTTTTATTCCTTCTCAAATGTAAGTACGTATTTTCCCAAATTTTAAAATTTCGTAAAATACAATTTTCTTAAACTCTTGAAAATATATATTCTTGTATACAATTACACACAATTTTTCCAAACCCGACCCATTAATAGCTCCAGCCCATGACATCAAACCCATATAACCTTCCAAATATATGCCGTATGACATCCATTGTATCCTTCACCTTCTTACCTGCAACTTTAACGCCCAGAAAAACAATCATCAAAACAAGGCGATAATCACTAACCTGTAAGTCTATACGCAGTTCGATTGTCTTATTTCATATGAATTCCATCAATTTTATAACAAAAAAAACCTTTAAAAATTCGATCTTTTATTTATTTATTTAAGTTTTGTGTTTTCCGTTTTGGGGTTTCAGTTTAAATTTTAGTATATCTAATGAAATTCTCAACTGGGTTTTAAAGAAAAGTATACCCGATTATCTAAATTCATAAAAAATCTATCAATTGATTAAAAAAAATCCTGAAAATTTCAATCTGTTTTACCCTTGTGTTTTCCTTTTTTTTTCAGGTTCATTTTGGATTTGAGTGTAGTTCTTGAAATTTCCGAAAAATGGGTTCTAAAGAGAAGTATACAAGAACCAATAGAAGACCAAGATCAGTAAAAACTGAACATGATCATAATACCCATAACATCAGTAACGGTAATGCTGTATTTTCTGAATCTGGGCTTAGCCCATTGGGCCCAATTAAGCCCAATGCAGATGGGGGTGATGAGAGTGGTTGGGGTTACTGTACTGAGGAGCAATTAGAAGAAATCTTGTTACAAAATTTGGAGATTTTGTATAGTGAAGCTATTAATAAGCTTATTGGGTTAGGTTATGATGAAGATGTGGCTATGAAAGCTATATTGAAAAATGGACATTGTTATGGTGGAATGGATGTTTTGACTAATATATTGCACAACTCATTGTCGTATTTAAATAACGGGAGTAGTGTTTCGAAATTGGAGGATTCGGAGCATTGTTTTGTTGATTTGAGGCAGTTGGAGGAATATTCGTTGGCAGGTATGGTTTGTTTGTTGCAGCAAGTTAAGCCGCATTTGAGTAAAGGGGACGCAATGTGGTGTTTGTTAATGAGTGATCTTCATGTAGGACGGGCGAGCGTGATGGAAATTCCTGCTCCAAGTAATGGGAATGGTTGTGTTAATGGGTCGGTGAGTGGGAGTGGTAATGTTGAGGGTGTTGGCATGGGTCCTGTTGGGGTTGTGCCCGCTATGTGTAGATTTCATGGTGGTTGGGGTTTTGGGAGTGGCGGTGCTAATAATGCGTTTCCGTTGAATAGGTCATTTGCGTATACTGCCTCGGATTCTAATTCACAAAAAGAGATTGAGTGTCCGAAGAGGTTTAATCTTACTCCTTCGATGAAAACTTTGCTGAAGAGGAATGTAGCTGCATTTGCTGCGGGATTTAGGTCAAACCCGAAATATATGCAGAATCAGTCACAGGCTTGTCCTAGTTCTTTGGCTGATGGGGATCAATCATGTGGAAGTGAATCAGGGGTTGAAAGTGGACTTGCACAGTCGGGGGACTCCCAAGCTTTGAAAAGCCAAGACGTGGTTAACTCTGTCGTAGGTAAGTTTCGTGATTTGAATCTTGATGGGAATACAGAGAAGGGAAATGGACAGCTGGACCAGAAAGACGAGATGATTCTAAGTTTGATCGATCAAATAAAGGATCTTGAGAAGCAGGTCAAGGAACGGAAAGATTGGGCGCACCAAAAAGCAATGCAAGCCGCAAGGAAGCTTAGCAATGACTTGACGGAGCTTAAGACGTTGAGGATGGAAAGAGAGGATACCCAAAGATTAAAGAAGGGTAAACAGGCTGTCGAAGATACTACCTTGAAGAGGCTAACAGAGATGGAGAATGCTCTAAGAAAAGCCAGCGGCCAAGTTGACCGTGCAAACTTGGCTGTGAAAAAGCTTGAGAATGAGAATGCAGAAATCAGGGCAGAGATGGAGGCTTCTAAGTTAAGCGCATCAGAATCTGCAAAAACATGTATGGAGGCTGCTAAGAGAGAGAAGAAGTGCATTAAGAAGCTTGGAGTTTGGGAGAAACAGAAAAAGAAGCTGCAGGAGGATATTGCAGCGGAGAAACAAAAGATTTCAGATGTACAAAAGCAGCTGGTTCAGGTAGAGGCAGCTCAAAAGGAAGCTGAGGTTTGCTCTTTCTTCTCTTTTTTCCCTTGGTGTTTACTTGTTATTGGTGATCTTGCAATGGAAATGCAAACAAATCCGTTCGACATTTTACATCACTCAATGAGAATCAGTTTAATATTCTTGTGTCCTTCTCATGTTAGGATGCCCTCTTTACATCCAAGTTAGTTATTAGGTGCATACAGTTGGTGCTTCATAAAGGCTTAAGTCATTATTGTAAGCATTTTTTGTTCTGGCCTCAGATATTTCCGTTCGTCCGTAGAAAACTTTTGTCTACTGGGTTCACGAGGTCCCAGAATGGTTAGAATATATAGACATTACATCAGAATTTAGCTTGTTGAGAGAAGATGTGTCATGTATTAAGTTGTATTTTGGATCTTATATTTCTTTTTCTCTCTCACTTGCTTGTTGATAAAGGAGTTGTATTTTCGTTGTGAAATCTCTCCCTATGTGGCCTTTGCAAACCATAACCAGTCCTAAGTCACAATTATCTTAACTCTTAGAGTACCCCAAACCACTTTTGCCCGTGTCCAACCATAGCTAGTTCTAAGTTTGGATAAAGGGAGAGGATTGTGGTAGGTTGACATCCCGCTTAAAATTAGACTTATTATATATTTACGAAAAAGGTCTAAAATTATGTGAACTTTGCACCCAAGGGTGTGACCTAGTGGTCAATGAAATGGGTTAGAACTATGAGGTTTCAGGTTCAGTTCCCAGTGCAGACAAAAAATACTAGTTGATTTCTTTTCATCTATTTGGTGGATAGAGTTACCTGGTATCTGTTGTTGGTGGGAGTAACAGGTATCATGTGGAATTAGTTGAGGTGCGCGCAAGCTGGCCCGAGCACCACAGTTATAAAAAGAGAAAATTATGTGAGGAATGCAATCATACCACCACTTCCCATTAGAACACCAAACTTAAGCATGCTTGGACGAGATAGTACTAGGATGGGTGATTTCCAGGGAAGTCCTTGTGTTGTATAACTTGCTGACCCCAACTGGTTGAGATTGACGCATGCGTGCTTGACAAGATTACTGCTAGAATGGGTGATCGTGAAGTCACCTTGTTGTATCCATGTGGACCCAAACTAGTTGGAATTGAGGCGTAGTTGTTGCTAAAAAGGACAGTCCGGTGTACAAGGTATCCCGCGTTCATGCAGGGTCCGGGAAAGGTTGCACTCCAAGAGTTGTGATGTAAGCAGCCTACCCTAACACAAACGCTAGTGGCGGATTCTATGGCTCAAATTCGTGACTTACAGGTCACATGGAGGCAATTTTACAGTTGTTCCAAGGCATCCGCTTCTTGATTGATATTGTAAACTGATATAGACAAATAAATAGCTATTCTCCTGTTTCGTGACAAATCTTTTCAATTCATCTCCCAAAGACAAGATAGTTTTACTTGTGTGTGGTAGACTTCCTGAAATTATCTTCTGAAGTTCTAAACTTCTAATGAAGCTGTATTCAATGAATTCTGCAGATCATCAGAAACCTTATGTTTTCCTTTTTTCCGACAGTAAATTGTAAGCTATAGCTATTTATCACAATGAAACTGAAGAATAAAAATATGGTGTTTTACACCAGAAGCTTCAGTTTCTTTCAACACCATCAACCGACAAACTCAGTTTTATTTTGTAAGAGTGGATATGCCTAATTGTTTTTGAAAGCCTCATTCGTTCATTCATGTTCAGAAACATTTAAAAGCATAGGTATCCATTCTTATCTGAAGAAAGGAAATAGGATGAAAAGAAATGTGCTTTGATTCATTTTCATTTTGCCTGAATTCTTGCCACTGTATTCCTTTAATTGTTGAACAATAGCAAGTTTCTTTAATTGCCCAAAATTTGTCAATACGTTATGTCGTCAATTTTTATTAGGCAAAGTGGAGGCAGGAACAGAAGGCTAAGGAGCAAGCCGTGGCACAAGTAGAGGAAGAACAACGTCTCAAAGAAGCAGCCGAGGCTACTAACAAAAGAAAGCTTGAGGCGTTGCGGCTGAAGATAGAAATAGACTTCCAGCGGCACAAGGATGACCTCCAACGGCTTGAACAGGATCTTTCTCGGCTTAAAGCGTCTACTGAGCTGCAGAATCAGTCTGCTAATTTAGTAACAGGTAACTCTAACGGTGAACAGCCCCACGCTGATATTGCAAGGATGTTACATGAGTTGGACAGATTGGAGAATTCTTCCGAGAAGGATAGCTCCGATAGGGAGTGTTTAATTTGCAAGAAGGATGAAGTTTCAATTGTCTTCCTACCTTGCGCTCATCAAGTTATGTGTGCGAACTGCAATGACAAAGGGAAGAAGGGTAGGGCTAAATGTCCGTGCTGCGGCGTTCCAATTGAACAGAGGATCAGGGTCTTTGGTGCAACCTCATAGGCCTCATCCCAAATGCTCATGAACTATCTTTTGGAGGTTTAGACAATATTCAAGTTACTGTATTGTCTTAAACATATGCTTATGCTTGATTGAGTCAGCATAATAAAAATAAACAGCTGCCAAGTTGGTGTATTTTGCTGCTATGATATTTGCTTATTAGAGGTATTGACAAATGTCCCTTTCTCTTTAAGATGTGATTTATCAAGGCTGGAGTGTGGTTATGTACCAATCTAGTTATGATATGGAAGTAGAGTTGATGAAAATCTAATTACTAGTTAGAGGGAGGTAGCAGGTATTCGATAGAATATCAGGTGTGTGCAAGTTGTACGGTCGTCACCGTTATAACAACGACAAAAAAAACAAACCATACTGATAGACCCTCGGCTCAGAAAAAACAACCTTACCCCACTTGTGCAACCCCACAAATGAGGTCTGAGGGGTAGTGTTTACGCAACCTTACTCCTACCTTGTGAAGGTAGAGAGACTGTTTTCGATAGACTCTCGGCTCAGAAAAAGCAATAATGCGGCAACTAGCTGTCATAGTATTATTCTTTGTGAAAATAGAGAGGTTGTTTTCGATAGACCTTCGGCTCAGAAAAAGTAATATTGCGGCAACTAGCTGTCATAGTACTATTCTTTGAAAGTGCGAGTAGTGTCATTCTAAACAGACTTGACTATAAGATTTTAATAATTATATTCTTTATATAAGTGAATTATTTAATTTTTTTTTTGAGTGAAGGAAAGTCTAAGAGTTTCTTCCTTCATATGAAAAAGCACACATGGGAGGGTAATTAACTCAAACATGTTCTCCTTTCTACTTTAAACTAATTTAAGACTTACTATAAGATACTTTAGCAGAATTATCACTTAATCAAGTAATACAATATCCATGTCATTATTAATTTATTCTTGTAACTCATCACATGATTTCACAGGGAGAAATAACAGATGCGATATATTCAAAATCTTAGATCAATTTCAACTTTAAAGTTTCAATCACCGTCGATCCTAGCAATAAGATGCCTAGCTATGTGACACGTGGGCAAATGGACGAACAACACATGGCGCGATATTGACTGCTGATTTAGGAGAGGGGAAGTTGAGGTGCACGAGAAAGAATTAAAGAACACAAAGTCAATTTTAATTTCCATGGCCAGCTTTTGTAATAGTTCACATTAGGTTAACAAACAAGAACCAGAATAGCCATACCGAAAGCTTTTCTTTCCCCCCCTACCATTTCCTTTAGTAGCCACTTAAATTTCAACTACTTTTAGCCCTTTCACAACAAATAGCTCGTGACCTAAAAAGCTTTGAAATTTTCATGCAATGATTTCAACTCATATTGGAAGGGCTTGCACCACAATTGTGCTAAGAGTTTATAACAATTTAAAAGTTTTTTTTTTTTTTTTTTAGGTTATATTAACCTATACAACAACACATATGTACATTTACATATCAAACTTAGCATGGTCAAAGGCGGAGTCAGATTTTGAATCTTATGAGTTCTAAATTCTAGGATAGCGACGTAAAGTGTTAGTAACATATTTAGTAAATTTCTTAGTACAAATACAGAGTTTAGATAAAAGTTACTGATTTCGATCAAACTCTTACTTTAGCTTCTAGCTCTGCTCCTAGACATGATAATTAACCTGAAAAATAGAATAATAAAGATAACTAATGCTGATAGTATATAGTATATACATTACTATTTTTGCTACATCTGCCGAAGCTATTGAAGCAGCTCCTGCACCGATTAATTTTAAACCTTTTATTATTATATAATAGTAATAAAGAAAGTTCCAACATTATAAAATTCCTTTTTCTATAATAGTAGATTATAGAAAATTCTAATCACCTCCTTGCACCAACTTTTTCCACATAAGTTGGTTATAATTTCTTCTTTCTTGTCTGTTTTGACTTTATGTCCATTTTAAAAGCTAATGAACATATTTAATATATCAAACTACTTTATTGAGAAACATGTGAATATAGTAACATCACAACTCTCTTTTCTCCATGTTATAAAGCAATGAAAGCCCTTCTCTTAGTTCTCTAGAAACTATAGCCTCTAATTCTTTATATTTTTGCATGGCCTAGCCATTTTTTTAACTTAAAAAAATACAAAAAAATCTCCACTTTATTTTTTCTTATCAATATTCACCAATATGGGAATGGAAATGGGAAGTGGAGACAATAATACTAATTGGATACCAATTATGAAGAAAAGAATGAATATTCTTGGACAGAAGATGAAAAAATTTCCAAAATTAACATGGAAAACAATTTGGAAAGTTGGGAAAGATGATCCAAGAAGGGTTATTCATTCACTCAAAGTTGGTTTTTCTTTGACATTGGTTTCATTATTATATTTAATGGAGCCATTGTTTAAAGGTTTTGGAAGTAGTGCTATTTGGGCTGTCATGACTGTGGTGGTTGTTCTTGAATTCACAGCAGGTAAAGTTTTTTTCCCGTTAGAGTTTAACTTTTATACACTGACAACAGTAGCGACGAAGCTATATGCTTAGTGAAGGGGTTCAATTGAATTCCCTTTATCGAAAAATTATGCTCGCAAATTGAGTAACAACTTTTTCTTGTATGTATATACGGTTTTGAATCCCCTTGGCATCTGTAGCGAAGTCACATGGTCATAAGGGTGGTCAATTGACCACCCTTCGCCGAAAAATTACACTGTGTACATAGGGTACGTTTTAGAAGTATATAATACATTTTGAACATCCTTTGTCGGGAATGCTTTTCACTTTTTTTTAAAATTTGAACACTGTTGGAGAAATTCTAGCTTCGCTACTGCATGGCATATGAAAAACTTTATATTTATCGACATGGGGTTCGAAAATTAAAATAAAAGTTACACGTCGGAATCATAGTTTTGACATTCTTGCATTTTTCTGAATCCTCTTATTAAGATTCCTAGCTCCGCCACTAAATGACAGTGTAAAGAATTTTCATACTATCTGTTTATTTGAATCTGTTGTGGAAGGTAACCTGATGAATGCCTTAGTTTTCGGGTTACTAATCTAGCTTATTATAGACGTACGATTACCAGTAGGCTGCAGTTATCTTTTAGGTGAACTGATAGTATAATTTTTTTTTAATTTTTTTGTAATTCCTAACGTATGTGTTTTTCTATTATTTTTAAATGATAGGGGCAACATTATGCAAAGGTTTAAATAGAGGATTGGGAACACTATTAGCAGGATCACTGGCATTCTTTATTGAATATGTTGCCACAGAATCTGGCCACATATTTCGAGCTATATTCATTGGAGCCTCAGTTTTTTTCATTGGTAAGTTTCATGTTACTATATCAAGTTTTATATGAAGAGTTATTTAATCTCTATATTTGGATTTGCCTTGGTTCCAAGTAATATTAATAATATCGGTAATTAAGGTTGTGGCGGGGTGGAAAGTATACCCCTCTATCCTTAACTAGAGATTTCAGGCAGTGGCGTAATCACATTCAACCGAGGGGTGTCAACCGACACTCTTTCACCGGAAAATTACATTAAATTGCTAGATAAAAAATTTATTTTATGTATATTTACTATACATTGACTCCCCTTCATTTTACGGTGTATTTAAATTCTTATATTTTGATATCCCTTAGTGAAAATCTTGGCTCCGCCACTGATCTCAAGTTCAAACTCTGAGAATGGAATTGTCTTTTCGAAGCTGATACCAGACATTGGGTGGAAAACTAGAAAACACAAATATTAATATTTAGGCACTTGCTCATGGCTAATTTATATTTGATTATTTTTCAATTTTGACAGGAGCTGCAACTACGTACATGAGATTTTTCCCCTACATAAAGAGAAACTATGACTATGGTGTGGTCATATTTCTCTTGACTTTCAATTTGATCACAGTGTCGAGCTATCGTGTTGATAACGTGTTAAAAATTGCGCACGAGCGCTTATATACCATAGCTATTGGTTGTGGTATATGTCTCCTTATGAGCCTATTGATACTACCAAATTGGTCAGGAGAAGACCTCCATAATTTCACTGCTGCTAAGTTTGAAGGCTTAGCAAAATCTATTGAAGGTATGGACAAATTAATTAGAAATTGAACAAGCACAATGTATTTTTATATTCTTGGATTTTTTTTTGTTCTTGAATTTGCTTGTAAAATTATTGATAGTGTAATTTAACTTATGAAAGCAGGTTGTCTATCTTATTTTTTGAATTACTAATTTTACTATCGGAAACAGCCTCTCTGCCCTTCCAGGGGGTAGGGGTAAGGCTGTGTACATCTTTCCCTCCCCAGACCCCACTTGTGAGAAACTATTGGGTTTGTTGTTGTACTAATTTTACTTATTATGAGCAATTACCTGTAATTATTTTCAGATGATCATCTGAGTGTGCAAAAATTCTTTTACACTATCAGTTGTGAGAATCCTTCGGGGAAGGAGATCTGCGTACACACTACCCTCCCCAGACACCACTTATTGGATTTTATTGGGTCGTCGTCGTCGTTGTTGTTGGTGTATCAGTTGTGGGAAGTTAAACGCTTCTTAAATTCATCTCATATTCTATATAGCAAGTGCTATATAAGTCTCTCTCACGCGCGCGCACATATATATTATTTTTGTTTGATGTTACATATATAATTCATTGATATAGGAAATTAATGAGTACTTTCAATTTAACTGTGCAGCTTGTGTTAATGAGTATTTCAGAGATGAGGAACAACAAAAAGCCAGAGAAAATTCGTCAGATTTGGAGGATCCTATTTACAATGGTTATAAGACTGTCCTGGATTCCAAATCATTTGATGAGACCCTGGTAAGTAAAAAATTTCAATATATATATATATATATATATATATATATATTTCAATATATATATATATATTGAAATATTTCAATATATATATATATATTCTATGCACGTAATATAAAAAATAATTATTTAAAATAAAGATATTTTTATATATACATTATATATTCTTACAAATTATGCTCAATTATATTATTGTTCCAATATTATGTATGCTAGTAAACTTTTTCATTTTAAAATAAACTTATTTGTTCTTTAGGTAAGTCCATAATGTAGATTAAAAAGAGAAAGAATTATAATATTAAAAAAAAGAAGATAAAAGTTGATAATTTAAAAGGGTTAAATAGGTATCTGACAATCAAAAGTTTGAGAAATTTGGTTGAGTAACCTTCTGAGTGCTATAGGCATAGTTAAGTGATTTTTCTGTTATAAACGTGTAACGACCTGGCCGGTCGTTTCGAGAATTATATCCCCGTTTCCCCATTTCTGCTTCTTTTTGTGTTCTTCAGCTATATTATGATATGTTTGGTCAGTTGGTTCGGGTCTAGAGTGGTTTCAGAGAGGGGTTTGAGACACTTAGTCTCTTTTGTGAAGGCTTAAGTTGAGAAAGTTGACCGATGTTGACTTATGTGTAAAAGACATCGGATTTGAATTTTGATGGTTCCGTTAGTTCTATTAGGTGATTTGGACTTAGGAGCGCGTCCGGAATAGGATTTGGAGGTCCGTGGTAGAATTAGGCATGAATTGGCGAAAGTTGGAATTTTGGCGATTTTGGTCGGCAGTAAAATTTTTGATATCGGGGCCGGAATGGAATTCCGGAAGTTGGAGTAGGTTCGTGGTGTCATTTCTGACTTGTGTGCTAAATTTGGGATCATTCGGATGTGATTTGATAGGTTTCATCGTCGTTTGTGAAATTTGGAAGTTTAGAAGTTCTTAGGCTTGAATCTGAGGGTAATTCAGTGCTTTGATGTTGTTTTGGGTGTTCCGAAGGTTCGACTAAGTTCGTATGTAGATATATGACTTGTTGGTATGTTTGGTAGAGGTCCCGAGGGCCTCGAGTTGATTTTGGGTGATTGATGGAACAAGTTTGGAATTGGAGGAATGCTGAAGTTGAACTCAGTGGTCATAACCGCACCTGCAGAGTGAGACGCCGCAAGTGTGAGCCTGCAGAAGCGGAGAAGGAGCCATAAATGCAGCCAAGGTTG
This sequence comes from Nicotiana attenuata, assembly GCF_001879085.1. Lineage (NCBI taxonomy): Eukaryota > Viridiplantae > Streptophyta > Magnoliopsida > Solanales > Solanaceae > Nicotiana > Nicotiana attenuata. The sequence continues at coordinate 138,484 of NW_017672311.1, forward strand.
AGGTAGGAAGGAGCCGCAGGTGCGAGACCTGGGGCGCAGATGCGGAAGAGGGGAATATGGCCAGTACCGCAGAAGCGGGCAAGGCCCGCAGGTGCGATATTTCGACCGCATAATCGGATTTTGAGGGAGTAAGTGGGATCCCTACCTGCGATGGATCTTCCGCAGGTGCGGCGTTGCAGAAGTGACAGTTGGACCGCAGATGCGGTATCACTGGGAATAAAGTGTAAATTGCACACTTTGCCAATTTTGGTCCATTCTTCACCATTTTTAGTCGGTTTTAAAGCTTTTGGGAGTGATTTTGAAGAGGGATTCAAGGGAGTATCGGTGAGGTAAGTTGCTTGGCCCCTAGTACTCGTATATGTGGTGATTTCCCGTTGTTTAATAATGTAATTAGTGAAGATTAGGGGTGAAAATGAGGGGTTAGGGCTTGAGATCTTGGAGAGTTTGATTTGAGGATTTGAGGGGTCAAATGGAGTTGGATTTTGATGAATTTTATATGTATGGACTCGTGAGTGAATGAGCTTTCTAGTTTAGTGATTTTTGTCGGATTCCGAGATGTGGGCCCGGGGGGCCGAGTTTGGGTGAATTTCGGGATTTGTGTCCAAGTAAGTAAATTTTTGTGTGAAATTGGTTCCTTGGCCTATATTGATTGCATCGTATTGCTTCTGGCTAGATTCAGGACGTTTGGAGGCCGATTCGAGAGGCAAGGGCGTCGCAGAGTAGGATTTTGGCTTGATTTGAGGTAAGTAACGCTTCCAAACTTGGTTCTGAGGGTTCGAAACCCCAAACTATGTGTTATGTGATTAGTATTGAGGTGATGCACATGCCAAGTGACGGGCGTGCCGGCGTGCACCGTGAGAATCGGGACCTGGTTCTTTTTATGGCACCATTTAGTGACTCTTTCTTGCTGATATCCGTGTTTTCATCATATGATTAAGTAAATGAGCTGTAAATCATGCTAGATATCATGTTAGGACTTTACACCGATACTGTTGGGACCCGGGTGGTCGTTTCTTGCTATCATCTCACTAGTTTCATTGATATTCTGTGCTCAGTCTTATTCATGGATTTCATATCATGTCTTAGTCTCAGTTGTTATTTATTGGCACATCATATCATTGTTCCGGGCTAGTTTCATGGCACTGTGAGCCCGTGTGTGAGACTGGAGAGTGATGACCGAGTGAGGCTGAGAGCCTGATTATGAGTGACAGTTATAGGATCGGGCTGCACACCGCAGTGGTTATGTTGATGATTATGATAGCGCCTGGGCTGTAGGAGCCCCTCCGGAGTCTGTAACATACCCCCAGTGAGCGCAGTTGATATTATTGAGGGATGGATCTTCCCTAGACATGGATCTTGTCTGAAGTATTTATACCTGGAGATGGATCTTCTCCATAGGGATGGAATGGACTTCCTCGGTACTGAGTGACTGTTGTCAGTGATGTGTATAAATTTTTCGGGATGGATCTTCCCTGGGCCGGATGGCCATATAAAGTATTGAGTGGATGAGTACTTGAGAGTGGAGAACATGGTACATTTTCATGCATTCTATGCATTGGCACGTACAGATTAGCTGAGCTTTTTACTTCTCATTGTCCAGATCTGTATTTACTGTACTGCTTGAGCTGTATACTTGAATTGAAAGCATGCCTACTTTTCTGCACAGTTTATTTCTATTAACTGTTGAGGTTAAGTACGTCACTACCTATCACTCCATAGTTTGGACTTTTTACTTACTGAGTTGGTGTACTCACGTTACCCCCTACACCTTGTGTACAGATCCAGGTATCTCTGGCCATGGTAGCGGTTGTTGATTTACTCAGTAGCGGATCATCGGAGATAGCGATGTAGCTGCCTAGCGATCGCAATCCTGCTTTTCTCGTTCTTTATCTTCCCTTTAGTGTATTTTGGTTATTCTTAGACTATGTTAGTCTTGCTATGTTCAGAACAGTTGTAGTCGATGCTCATGACTTAGTGACACCCCGATGTCGGGCTTTCTTTCCCGCACTTTTGTTTTGATTTAAACTCCATATTTAAGGTTTTATATAATATAGTTTTGTATATGTCTTTGAAATGAAAAATATCGATTTATTTTTTATAATGGGTCGGTTATGGGTTTACAATACCTTAGCATTATGTTTTGATGATCTAACAAACTTACTGTCAAAGAACCAGATAAGGAACCTGACACACTTGGTACACAACTCAATCAACTGACTCGAGCTAATTTGAGTTGCTATGACTTCAGAAGATAAAGAATCAACACAGGGACCTGATCCCCTTGTGTTTCCCTGACAGCAGTACGAAGTCAACTATCTACAGCTGGAAAGTGACTGCCTGCACTGTACACACAAACAGTGCAGCACAGTACAGCAGTCACTCCCCTTTGACCAACCAAGTGATTACATCATTCAAGTGATGTGTGACGACCCGGCCGGTCGTCTTAAGAATTAACGCCTCGATCCCCTATTAACTGCTTTCCCCAAGTCTATTTCTGCTAAATTGAATTGCCGTGATGTTCGATTTTGAGTTTCGGAGAGTTTTGGGACACTTAGTCCCTAAATGAGAGCTTAAGTGTTGGAAAGTTGTCCGTAGTCGGAACAGTGTGAAGACGGCCTCAGAATGGAAATCCGATGGTTCTGTTAGCTTTGTTAGGTGATTCCGGGGTCGGGAGCGTGTTCGGAATGTGTTTTGAGGTCCGTAGCTAATTTAGGCTTGAAATGCCGAAGTTTGAATTTTTGAAGTTTCCGGTTCGATAGCGAGATTTTGATCCGAGGGTCAGAATGGGATTCCGGAAGTTGCAGTAGCTCCGTCATGTCATTTGGGACGTGTGTGCAAAATTTCCGTCATTTGGACGTGTTTTGGTTGGGTTTATAATCAAAAGCGTATTTTGATAAAATTTGAAGTTCTTAGGCTTAAATCTTTGATTAATTCGGGTTTCCGCTGTTGTTTAAGGTGTTTTATGGATTGGTACCAGTTTGAATAGGGTATTAGGTGATGTTGGTGCTTTTGGTTGAGGTCCCGGGGGCCTCGGGATGATTTCAGATGGTTGGCGGAAAGATTTTGAAGTTAGGAGATTGCTGAAGGTGCTCGTATCCGTCATAACCGCACCTGCGGCTTGGGTTCTGCAGGTGCGGAGCCGTAGAGGCGGCATGGAGGACCGCAGAAGCGGGTTTAGGCTAGTTCATCAGTTTCTGCAGATGCGGTGGGATTTCCGCAGAAGCAGATCCACATCTACGAGATTTGGACCGCAGGTGCGGAATCTTGGCCTTTAAGTGAAAGCCGCAGAAGCGGCACATGTTCAGCAGAAGCGGCACATGTTCAGCAGAAGCGGGACCGCAGGTGCGGTCCCTTGACCGCAAAAGTGGAAATCACTGGACTGAAATATGAAATTTAAGGGTTTAGTTTCAAAAGTTAGAAAAATAAAATTGGAGCTCGGGAGAGGGCGATTTTGAGAGGGTTTTGAAGAGAAGATCATTGATCTCCATTTGAGAGATTTTTATATGGTTAGACTCGTGAGAGTACGAGGGTTATGAAAATGTAAAATTTATCCGATTCCGAGACGTTGGCCTGAGGGGCATTTTGGCCATTTTACCTAATTTTGCGCCTTAACTTTGAGTTAAATAGTAGAATTAGTTGCTTGAGATGTTATTTACGATATGTAATTGCATTGAATAGATTTGAGCCATTTGGAGTCGGATACTCGTGGTAAAGGCGTGGTTTCTAGTTGATTTTTGAGCCGGTTCGAGATAAATGGCTTTTCTAAACCTTGTGTGGGGGACCTTTCCCCTTAGGATATGATTTTTGGTAATTGAATGCCTTGTACGTGAGGTGACGAGCGCATACTTGAGCTAATTGTTGAAAACCCGATTTTTACTTAATATATCGAGACTGAGTTTTTTTCGTATGTACTTTATTCTACTTGCAATTATAGCCTGTGTTAGTTCAGAAAAGCTTGCTTAGTTGATTTAAATTGCCTATTTGCTTAAGTTGCCTTTATTGTACTACGTGAAGCATGTTAGGCTAGTACTACCTGTTGCTTGTATTTTTGTACTTCATTTCTGAATATCCTCTGGTTGTGGTTGCGCATTTACATTGGGACTACGGATGTGGGATTCCGGTAGTTCCCCCTTGTTTGTTTACTTTGGGACTACGGGTTAGATTCCCGGTATATCCCCCTGCACTTTTACTTTGAGACTACGGGTTAGATTCCTGGTAGATCCCCCTGCACATTGATAGATGGACTACGGGACGGTATCCCGGGAGATCCTCGGACAGTTGATAAAATGGACTACAGGACGGTATCCTGGGAGATCCTCATTGTTGGTACTGATATTGAGCTTCTTTACTCTGCGTTACCTTATTTTTTGTGTGTTATTTGTTGCTTTGTATAACCTGTCTTGCTTCATAGTTGTATTCATTATTTCTGTTCATTTCATACTGTTGCAAGGCTTATTATTATATTTTATCTCAGTAGGGCCCTGACCTGCCTCGTCACTACCCGACCGAGGTTAGGCTTGGCACTTACTAAGTACCGCTGTGGTGTACTCATGCCCCTTCTGCGCATGTTTTTCATGTGCAGATCCAGGTACCTCCACCCAGGCGCACTATCCTTGAGGTAGGGAGAGCTACGGAGACTTTGAGGTACATCTGCCGCGTCCGCAGGCCGAAGAGTCTCCTTTTTTACTCTATCTTGTAGTGTTTAGCCTTCTATCGTACTCTTTGAGATGACCCGACCCGTCGTCTCATGAGTTACCGCTCTGTTTTCCCCATTTTCTGCTTCTCTATGCTTCATTATCAGTATCTTGTATGATCGAGTTGGTTTGGAATGGTTTTGGTAGGAAATGAGACACCTAGTCTCTTTTAAGGAAGGCTTGGTTTGGAAAAGTCAACAGGATGTTGACTTATGTGTTGGAAGGCTCGAGTGTGAATTCCGATGGTTCGGTTAGCTTCAGGGGATGATTTGTGACTTAGGAGTGTGATCGAAAGTGGTTTTGGAGGTCCGGCGTAGAATTAGGCTATAATTGGCGGAATTAGTATTTTGGCGAATTCTGGTTGATAGGTGAGATTTTGATCCGAGGGTCGGAATGGAATTCCGAGAGTTGTTGTAGCTTCGTTGTGCGATTTGGGATGTGTGTGTAAAGTTTCAGGTCATTCGGAGGTGATTTGGTTGGGTTTTTGATCAAATGCGTGTTTCGGAAGTTTTAGAAGAACTTAGGCTTGAATTCGATGTGAATTGATGGTCTTGGTGTTGTTTGAGGTGGTTTGATGATTAGAACAAGTTTGAATGATGTTTTAGGATGCGTTGGTGTTTTTGGTTGAGGTCCCGGGGGCCTCGGGGTGATTTCGGATCGCTAAGCGGGAAGAATTTGGACTTGTGTTGTTGCAGAAATTTCTGCTGTTGCTGGTATTTCTGCACCTGCGGAATAGGGGACCGCAGGTGCGGTGTCGTAGGTGCGAAGGGGAGGCCGCAGGTGCGAGTTTTGGTCTGGGCAGCTGTTTCCGCAGAAGCGGACGAGGAGCCGCATCTGCGAAGCCGCAGATGCGGAATATTTGTCGCAGAAGCGACTCCTGGGAGTTTAATGATTTCCGTAGATGCGGAGCTTTGACCGCAGAAGCGGGGATTTGACTGCAGATGCGGTTTTGACTGGGAAGAAGGTATTTAAGGTTCTTCTTCGCGAATTTTGAAGGGTTTATTCATTTTAACTTCGGACTTGGTGATTTTTGGGCGATTTTGGAGAGGGATTTCAAGGAGCTTCGATAAGGTAAGGATTTTGGACCTAAAACACGATTCTATGGTGTTATTTCATGAATTAGGACTGAAAATTTAAGGAATTAATGGACTAAAAATGGTGGTTTAGGGCTTGAACTTAAGAGAGCAAAAATTGAGGATTTGAAGGGTCAATTGAACTCCGATTCTTGTATTTTTTGATATGTATAAACTCGTGGGGAGATAAGGAGTCTAATGATGTAAAAATTTCCGAGTTTCGAGAAGTGGGTCCGGGGCTCGGGTTTTGCTAATTTCGGGATTTTTAATATTTTTCGATTGTTTTCGATTGGCCTTTGTTCCCTTAGCATATTGTGACGTATTCGTTGTGGTTTTGGTCAGATTCGACGTGCGAGGAGGTCGATTTGAGAGGCAAGGGCATAGCAAGCTAGAGTTTCGGCCGGCTTGAGGTGAGTAATGAATGTAAATGATGTCCTGAGGGTTTGAAACCCCGGATTTGCACATCGTAGTGCTATATTTAGGTGAGACACGCGCTCGATGATGAGCGTGGGGTCGTGTACTATTGGGGATTGTGACTTGGTCCGTCCCGAGTGATGCTTTTACCGCGTATTTGATTGAAGCTTACTTGCTATCATCATTATTTGGACTAGTTGTCATATGTGGGCTTCATGCCAACTATTCGAACCCTTCGGGGATTGTTATCACTGTTTCCTCACTATTTTGGCATATTACTTGAACTCAGTCCTATTGTTTAAAAACTATTTTGCAAACTCAGCCACTTTTACTCAGATTTGAAACTTAAATGATATTTTTAATGACGTTTTAGGCTGAGAACTACTATTTTATTATTGCCCGAGGGGCCTATGTGATTCTGGACTGAGTATGGGATCGGGTTGCGCGACACATCACTATTATAATGATATCGATATGAGGCCGAGGGCCTAGTTGATGCCACGAGATGGCTTGATATTGCGCTTGGGCCGTAAGGGGTGTTGATACCCAATTTTTTCCCTGTGTATTTTTATACCCAAAATACCTTCAAAATAGCATGTGTATGCATATATAAGCATGCCCACGAGTTTTGGTATTTTTTCCAAATTTTAAGATTTTTAAAATTAATTTATTGTCTATTTTAACAATGCAAAATCCAATGATTAGTCCCAAAATTATCATTTTGGTGAATAATTTATTTCCATCCTCATATTTAAACCAAAGTATAATTAAGGTGATTTTTGCATATTTTTACAAATTTATTTGTTATATTTTAAGCTAAATTGCATAAAATTGCAATTATAGCCTATATTGCGATTAACAATATTTTGCGATTATAAAATTATTTCCAGTATTTTTAGATTAATGTTTATATATTATTAACTAGTTCAGTGCTTTTGATTTATTTTTAAAATCATTTTAACTATTTTATAAAAATTAAAAGGGGAGAAATTAGCTATTTAACACATAGCCCATTATCATTTCAATTTTTTCCCAAAATTAAACCCCAATTCCACCTAAATTAAACGACCCAATTTCATTTTTTAACCCGACCCCTTGACCCAATTTATAAACCCGTCCGGTTTTCTTTTAAATCTTGGCCGTTGATCATTTTGATCAACGGCCATAATTCATTCTTTCCTTTTTTAATCTCCTAACCCCCTAACCCTAATTCATTTACCCAAAGACAGCCACCCTCGTCTCCCAAATCCTCTCTAGCCCTCTCCAAACCCTAGCCCTATCCCGCCTACTCCCGTCTCATTCCCTCCGAAATCCATGGCAGCCCTGGCCATGGATGGACTATACCCACTCTCCCTCATTGTTAAACCTAAATTAACCAAAGCTCAGAGGCCGACTTCCATGGTTTTCTTTAGATCTACCTCAGATCTGCAAGATCTATGGCCTCTCCGGCCATTCTCCGGCGTGTTCAGAGCAATATGAGTCTCTCCGACTCAGGATCCGACTTTCCTCAAGACCTTCTCATCCTAGGGTATTCTCTGCCATTTTAAGCCCTCTAAGGATCTTCACTAGTCTATTTCTTTTAGATCTGTGACGTGTTTGGTCTTCAGTAGACATTTTAGTGTTTTTCCCCAAATTTCCTTTTCAAAAATTGTTCGAATCCGATTTTAGGGTTTCTGGAAAACTTCTCTAAAGGCTTTTTGACTCTTTTTCTCTTTTATGTGTGTTTATACTCGCTCGTTTATTTCTTATTATGCTTAAGTGTGTTCTCTTATTTCTTTCCTGATTTGACGAGATCCCCTTTTTTTGTTCTTTGTTCACATGTTAACTAGGTTGTTTGCTCCTTATTCTTTGCTATATGTTCGTGCTCTTTGATTTTGTTTCACTTTACTGAGTTTTACTCTTACCTGCTTTGTTTAAACTTCTAAGATTTGTTTGGGTTCCAAGATTTTCTCAAGCATGCCTTTGAATCAATATGTTTGCTATCACGTATGTTTGATTTCTCACCGCTAATTCTATTTGAAACCCTAAAATTTAGGGTTTATTTTTGGGTAGATGGCACTAGGGTTTCACTTTGGAACCCTAGGTTTCCAGACTCAGGGTGAGCCTGTAGTCGAACTCGAAATCCTACTTGCCTATGATTCTGAAACTTTCATCGTTAGACTCTTCTTTTGTTTGAACTGTATGCTTTTTATATGAGAAAAACTTCCCTTCCAAAAGATTTCACCAAGGATTGATTTTGAAATCCCTTTAATCATGCTAGTGATTCACCACTGATTTCTTTCGATTGAACCCGTTTTTTACCCTACTGGCTGTTTATTTTTTATCCTTTTGTGTAAAAATCCTAGGCTTGTGATGTTTTCCTTAAATACTTGGTCTTGTGTATCTCTTCTGTGATTTTATACCAAAGTTTGAATTATTCTTTCCTTAATTACCTGAGGTTCTTTGTGATTACAATAGGATCCAGGATCCTTTTGACTAATTTTCAAACTGATACCTCATTTTTTACTTTGTAAAGAACACTACTATCCATCTTTCCTTAATTACCAACTATGTACTTGACCCTATTTGTGCACTACATGGTTTCCTTACCTTAATTAAGCCTTAGTAAACTGATTTTTTCTCCTTATTCCATCTCAATTAGCCGTTTGACCTAGACCCCCTAATTAAAGGAGTCTAGTTGTCTTAATTGATACTGATTGATTGGTTTCTATGTTTGTGCACTCTTTGCCTGCCTTACTTGTTTTCAAAAACTATATAAGGACTTAGTCCTCCCTCTTTCTGAGGTCGAATTCTCTCGTAATCAGAAATACACGAAAATACACCACTTACACACTAAACTCACTTTTCGGGCAATACTGTTTTCTAATCTTGCTTGCTTGAGATCTTTTGGAACTGTTGTTTGGCAATTCGACTTTTTCAAGGCTACTTTTGCTTACTTATTTTCTTTGAAACAGGTATGTCCTTTGTTTAAGTATTCTGCTTCACCCCCCTATGTTTTTATTTTACAGCTTCAGGCTTCTTGTTTACTTTATTGCTTATATGCTGTAATTTGTGCTTCATATCTCTTTTCTTTGCTTCTGTTTCTGTCATGAATCCTCTACCCCTATTCCCTTCTATGTGCTGAGTTAAGCTCTTGGCCTGACAGTGTCCTAATTACTGTCCAGGCCTTGGCTTGATCCACAACGGATTCGAACTCTCAATGCTTGACTAGTAGGTCGGTCAGGGGTGTGCCAACATCCCAATTGCTGGGTATGACCACTAGCTTGCCCTGTCTCTCCCTGATTCCCTTCCCCTTTGTGCACTTACACCTATTCCTAGAATCTTAAGTTCTGCCCCTCTCTTATGAGCCTTGCTTTAAGACCTTGAGTTCCCTCTGAACTTGGACATCTGAGAGCTGGCCTTTCCACACTGCACTATGTTCTTGATTCTGAAATGTTTTTAGGGTGTAAGCACTGCCCGGAGTCCCTTTGAGACTCTTGGGAACTTTGACACACTCCAAATATGAGAAAGTCTTTTGGAAATCTGATCCTGGAAGTTGGTTTATCTCATATTGTTGGACTTTGAGTCTGAATTAGGCTGATTAGATGTAGCTGTAACCGCTGATGTAATTTTTACTTTCTTTTTGATTCATTCGGTCTGTAATAATTTTGTAATAACTATTGGGATGGATAGTGTAAAGGTATGGGGGAATGAATGCATGTAAAGGGTAGAAAACATGCCTATAGGGTCTTTTATCATTCTGCATCTTTTGCGCTTAGAAAGCATGCCTATAGGATCTTCTATAATTCTGCATTTCAGCGCTTAGAAAACATGCCTATAGGGTCTTTTATAATTCTGCATTTCAGCATCTAGAAAGCATGCCTATAAGTCTTTCTGCACTTCTGCATATATACGCCACTAGGCAAACAACTTTAGGCTTAATAATAATCAATCCATTTAGAGATCATGTCCATAGGACTCTTGCAACTGTTAAAATCAACGACACTTAGAGACCATGCCTATAGGACTAAATTAACTGAATCGGTTTCGTTTTGGAATCTAAAATCAGTCTTAAAATCTGCATATCCCTTTTCTAGAATCAGTAAACTCTTCCTTAAAATCAGTATGCTCCTACATTGTTAGATATCCTGCCTATAAGTTTCACCTAGGCAAGCCAGTAGGTCATTGATTAACTGTATCAATTTTGATAACTACATCTAGTCAGGGCTAATTCGGACTCCTCATCTGGAAAATATGTGATAACTCAGCCTGTCCTACACTTCGCTTAATCAAAGACATAATCAGTATTTGTAAGTCATGCTAAATAATTTGCTACGTTAAATGAGGAGGCCTACTTGAACCTTAATTGCTATGTGCTTCCCTCTTAGATGCTATTTGTTATTGCCTGCCGCCTAGCTTTTATCCTTTTGAAATTCTGAAAAGCCCCAACTCCCTCCTCTTTAGGACTAGTAGTCTCACTGCCTCCGAGACTGATAGGATTGGGGCGGGTAATATCATGCGATAAGTAACGATACCATTCCGTACTTTAATACCTTAACGGGGTGGGAAGGGTAGACATGGAGATGATGATCACGCGATAACACAGTGCGTAGGATTGGCTACCGGTGTTGTGTGGATGATCCATGTATTTTACAAACCTAGGACCCCCTTCCTTTATGTAATTATTTTAGATTGTCAATTTTCAGTTCTTTAAAATTCTGCATTTTGTTTCAGTCATTAAAATTTCCCCTTTAATTTTTGCACTGTCCTCTTCTTCTAAAAAAATTTTCTGCTCACCCACTTTTGTATCTGATTATTTATATTCATTATTTGGTCCCATTTTTCTGCACCTAGACATTCTTTCAAATAACTAGGAAATCACCTAGTCCCTAATTTCAGCATGTTTAGTAACCATTATACATATCTACTAGAGGTCTTTATGTGAAATTATCTTGTATGCTTACTTGCTTTAAAGTCACAATTGTAGCATGGCCGAGAACCACACTAGTGGATCTTGAGGGGTGCCTAACACCTTCCCCTCGAGATAATTTCTAGCCCTTACCCAAACTCTAGTTTTCTAACTCAAACCCTTATTAGTGTTCTAATGCACTTAATCATTAGGTGGCGACTCTTCAAACTCCAAAACCCAATTCCCAAAAGGGAAAAGAGTTGTCCGCCCAAATGTCGTAAACCCGATTTCGCCTTTTAAAGAAAAAGGGGGCATAGACAAGGGGCCTGTTGGCCCAAGTTCTGATGAAGTTTTGAAGATTGACAAAATGAACTCAGTCATGAACCAGGTCCATCATGTGTGACAGACACCGTGTTGATATACTTATACATATGACAGACGTGTGAAGATAAGTCTCAAGGGTCAGCAACAATATCTTCTGAGTTGATCGAAAAGGTTGCATAGGATAAGGAGTTAAGTCTCCTTATGAGAAGAGAACTACATCCGGATCCGGATCAAGGATAAGGATTCGAGTTTTTATCAAACTCTGATTACTAACTCTATAAATAATAAAGATTGTTCTCTTTTACAGGTGATTGCACATACGCAGAAGTTGAACTAAATTGAGAGCAAAAGATCTAGGTGATTTTGCAAGCAATTTGAGTGTGATTCAAGTGTGCAAATCTGAAGCTACATGAACTAAGAGTGAAGAACCAATTCCATTGTGTCTTTCTTTATTTCTAGTTCAATTGTAGTAGGTTTTTCATATTGTACCTTTCAGCTTTCATAGAAGCAATTATATTAGGTACTTTGAGTATTCAAGTTAAGAGTTAACTTGAAAGTGTCGCAGCAGTTGAGGCTGTGTGCCACACTGGGATTAGAGTTTAATCCTTAGGTTTACAAAAGAGTTTTGTAAATGCTGTTTTGGCTCAGTGATTTTAGTGGAAGTTTGGGAAAATCCTACTGAGTAGTAGGTCGTGGTTTTTTCACCTTTTGAGCCAGGTGTTTTCCACGTAAAAATCTTTGTGTTCTTTATTTTATGCACTCTTAATTCCGCAAATAGTAAGAGTAAGTACATCTAGAAGAACCAGGTTCTTCTAGTGCGAAAATTAGGTACCACACAAATCACCCCCCTTATTGTGTGGTATTGACATTTAGAACATCAATTGGTATCAGAGTAGGTTATCCTTGAAGAGGCTAACACCTTAGGAGAAGATCAACAATGAGTGCACCACCTGGGAACTGGGAAGGGCAATCCACTACCAGGCCTCCACTTTAGTACTATTCTTGGTGGAAGAACAGAATGAGAGATCACATTATAGGAGAAGATTATGAACTTTTGGACATAGTCACTTATGGTCCCCTAGCAACCACTAAGAAGAATGCTGAAGGAATTAATGTGCCAAAAACAAGGGCTTATTGTACTGCTAAGGACCCGAGGAAGTAGGAGAAAAATGCTAAGGCTAAGAAGTGGCTTGTATGTGGTCTAGGACCAGACGGGTACAGTAGGATCCAAAGCTGTACAACTGCTAAGGAAATATGGGACACTCTGCAAGTGGCTCATGAAGGAACACTCAAGTGAAAAGATCAAGAGGAACACTTCTATATTCTCAATATGAGAATTTTACTATGAAGGAAGGAGAAACTATCTAGGAGATGTATACTAGATTCACCACTTTGACAAATGAACTTGAATCTCTTGGAAGGATTATCCTGGAAGAAAACAAGGTTGAGAAGATTCTGACAAGAGTTCTGCCAGTCACATGAGAAAGCAAAATCACTGCCATTCAGGAATCAAAGAACATTGCTACCCTCAGACTGGATGAACTAATTGGAAATTTAACTGCCTATGAAATGAGGGGACAAACCATGAAGATGGATACCCCAAAAAGGAGAGAAGCTTAGCTCTCAGAATTGCTGAAGGTGCAGATTTGGAAGATGATGAAGTGGCTATGATCACTGGGGATTTCAAGAAGTACCTGATGAGAGGAAAGGGGTTCTTCAAGAGGTACAAACTTCAACAAATCAAGAGCTCCGGAGAAACAGACCAATGAGGGATGCTACAAGTGTGGTAAGACTGACCACATGATAAAAAACTGCCCTCAATAGGAAATTGAGTGGAAGAAAGAAAGAGCTGAACGAAGGAACGGGAAGAAGGAACAGGTTCAACCAAAGAGAAACAAAGGTTCAACCAAGGCTATGGTTGCTGCTTGGGGAGAAACTTCAGATGAAGACTCAGAAGATGAAACTGAGGAGGAGCAAGCACTGATGGCCATCGGAGAATCAGATGATGAACAAGAGGTAAGTATTCTTCATCTCAAAGACAAGATTAAGTTCTTGTCTAAAGAAAAGTTGGCTGAGCTATTAACAGACTTCATTGATGAGTCTGAGATAATTAATAATGAGAAGGAAGTTCTGTCTAGGGAATTTGTGATTCTAAAAGCAAAATGCAAAAGTCTAGAGTCTAGGGCAAATGAGAGTGATAACAAAAATGCTGAGTTGAAGAACCAGGTCTTGAACTTGAAAACAGTGTCCTAGAACATAGGTCTGAAAATCTGAAACTGAAATTAGGAACAGAAAAAAAGATAGCTGATCACACATATCCCACTCTAGAAGAAAACTTGGGAAAAATAAAAGATGAATTATACAGGAAAGATGAATTCATCAAAGTTTTAAAAGAAGATCTAGGGAAGGTAAAACATGAACTAGACAGAACTTGCAAGTGGAACAAAGCCTCTGATGCTCTCTCCTGTTGCAAGAGCATCACAGCAGTAACAAAAGAGGACTTGGCTATGGGACTCAAGCTCCTAAACGGGATCCAAAAAGCAAGTACCTCACTCTTCCTGAAAATAAAATCTGCACACACTGTGGTAAGACTGGCCATTACAAATATGAATGTAATGCAAAAGAAAAGGCCAGTCAAAGAAACAAAGCTTTTGTTCAAGGAAAGCATAAGCTGCCTAGTTGGGCAAGAAAGAATCTGATTCATCCTTTTGCCCATAGAAAGGGACCCAAACTAGTTTGGGTTCCTAAGACTAACCCCTGATTTCCTTTTGCAGGTCCAAGTGAAAGGGAGGAGCCAAATATGGTATATGGATAGTGGCTGCTCAAAACATATGACTGGGGACAAGGACCAGTTCCTTTCACTTGAGGACCTAAAAGGAGGTAATGTCTCCTTTGGTAATGGAAAGAAAGGTGAGATCATTGGGGTTGGAAAGGTAGGCAAAACAGATTCTCATTCTATAGAGAATGTCTACCTGATAGATGGCTTGAAATATAGCTTAATAAGTATGTCACAATTGTGTGACAGAGGTAACCTTGTGGCTTTTACCTCCACCAAATGCTTTGTGATTAACCTTACCACTGACAAGATTGTTTTGCAGGGAAAAAGAGATAACAATATTTACATTGTAGATTTGTCAACTCTTTCAGAAAATGAACTCACTTTATTAAGTGTGTTGGTTAATAATACCCTCCTATGGCACAAAAGACTTGGTCATGCCAGTCTAAATCAGCTAAACAAATTAGTCTCCAAGGACTTGGTGGCAGGTTTACCTAATATCAAGTTCAAGGAAGACAAAATTTGTGAGGCATGTGCAAGGGGGAAGCAGGTAAGGTCATCCTTCAAATCCAAGAAAATGGTAAGTACGTCCAAGACGTTGGAACTGGTTCATATGGATCTATGTGGTCCAATGAGAACCATGAGCAGAGGTGGAAAGAAGTATGTAATGGTGCTAGTTGATGACTATTCTAGATTCACCTGGGTTTTATTTCTAACTTCCAAAGATGAAGCATTTGACATGTTTTCTGCATTTGTTAGGAAGACTCAGAAACAATTAGGAAATCATCTTGCATCCATTAGGTCTGATCATGGAACTGAGTTTGAAAACTCTAAGTTTGCTGAATTTTGTGATGAAAATGGCATAGATCACAATTTCTCTGCCCCCAGGACTCCACAACAAAATGGAGTAGTTGAAAGGAAAAATAGAACTCTTGAGGATATGGCTAGAACAATGTTACTATCTAGCAAATTGCCTCACAGCTTCTGGGCAGAGGCAGTAAACACTGCATGTTACATCATAAATAGATGCATGACCAGACCTCTAGTAGAGAAGACTCCCTATGAGTTACTTAAAGGGAGAAAACCAAACATATCCCATCTTAGGACTTTTGGTTGCAAGTGCTATGTGCACAATAATGGAAAAGACTCCCTAGGAAAGTTTGATCCCAGAAGTGATGAGGGAGTATTCTTGGGATATTCTTCACATAACAAAGCTTATAAAGTTTTTAATAAAAGAACTCTGTGTGTAGAAGAAAGTGTGCATGTAGTATTTGATGAAACTAACATTCTTTCTGAGAGGCAGGAACATGAAGATGAAGCCATTGGACTGGTTAAAGACTTGGCTGAAGTATCAGCTCAAGTAAAAGTGACACCTGCAGAAGGAACAGGTAATGGACCAGGTTCTTCCCTACAGGGCAACCTGACAGGGGGAAGAAATCAAAGAGGAATTGAAATAAACTCCTTAAAGGAACCTGTTCATGAACCTGTTCCTCATCAAATTGCTGAAACATCCAGCAGAAGCCAGTTGGTTGTAAAACCTCACAAGTATCAAAGTTCTCATCCCATTGAGAACATTATCACTGATCCAACATCTGGAGTCAAAACTAGATCACAATTAAAGAATCTGTGTGCTTTTGATGCTTTCTTATCTATCATTGAACCTAAAAATATTGTTGAGGCTTTGTAGGATGCAGATTGGGTGAATGCAATGCAGGATGAGCTAAACCAGTTTGAAAGAAGTCAAGTTTGGCACCTAGTTCCAAGACCCAAGGATAGATTAGTCATTGGCACCAAATGGGTCTTTAGGAACAAACTTGATGAAGATGGAACTGTCACAAGAAACAAGGCAAGGTTGGTGGTCCAAGGTTACAGCCAAGAGGAAGGAATAGACTATGATGAGACATTTGCTCCAGTTGCAAGACTAGAGGCAATCAGACTTCTCATAGCCTTTGCAGCACATATGGAATTCACTCTTCATCAAATGGATGTAAAAAGTGCCTTACTTAATAGCTATTTGAAGGAAGAAGTGTTTGTGAAACAACCTCCAGGGTTTGAAAGCAAAGAATGTCCTGAACATGTGTACAAGCTGGACAAGGCTCTCTATGGACTCAAACAGGCACCAAGAGCATGGTATGAAAGATTGTCAAAATTCTTACTGGAGCATGGGTACAAGAGAGGTAAAATAGATAGTACCTTATTCTTAAGGGAAAAAGGTAAGGACCTTCTTGTTGTACAAATTTATGTTGATGACATAATCTTTGGGGCCACCACTGACAAGCTAAGCAAAGAGTTTGCAAAACTAATGGGAAGTGAATTTGAAATGAGCATGATGGGTGAGCTTAACTTCTTCTTAGGATTGCAGATCAAACAAAGTCAAAATGGAACCATGATTCACCAGCAGAAGTATACAAAAGAACTAATCAGGAAGTTTAAAATGGAGGATTCTAAAGAAATAGATACACCTATTGCAACTGCCACTAAATTAGATATTGATGAACCTGGTTCATCAATTGATCAGAAGTTGTATAGGGGTATGATTGGTTCACTTTTGTATCTTACTGCCAGTAGACCTGACATTGTTTTCAGTGTAGGGCTATGTGCTCGCTTTCAGGCAAATCCAAAAGAGTCTCACTTGACTGCTGTCAAGAGGATATTGAGATATTTGAATGGCACTACTGAATTGTGTCTTTGGTACCCTAAAGGTAGTAATTTCAATCTAGTAGGATATGCTGATGCTGACTATGCAGGTTTCCTAGTAGATAGAAAAAGCACCTCAGGTATGGCACACTTCCTTGGCTCATGTCTTGTATCATGGGCTACCAAGAAGCAAAATTCAGTAGCCCTATCTACTGCTGAAGCTGAGTATGTGGCTGCAGCTTCTTGTTGTGCTCAACTACTGTGGATTAAACAACAATTAGTAGATTTTGGTATAGAAATGGGATGCATACCAATATTTTGTGATAACACTAGTGCTATAAGTATGACAAAGAACCCTGTTCATCATAAAAGGACCAAGCACATAGATGTTAAACACCACTTCTTGAGAGATAATTATAAGAAAGGATTAATCTCAATAGAATTCTGTGCTACTGATAAACAAATAGCTGACATCTTCACCAAAGCACTGAATAGGGAAAACTTTGAAAGGAACAGGTTGGAATTAGGGATGATTAAGATCACCTAAAAGGAACCAGTTCAGAATGCAATGAAATAAAAATGAAAAAAAACATTTTTGGTTAGAAGTTCTGATTTTATGTAAATATCTAGATTAATTCTTACTCAGTCTCATACTCTAATCAGTATACTCCTGTGACATGTGTTGATATTCATTGATCTCTTACAAAGTTTTTTTCTATTCTGATATATGAGGCATAATCAAGAGAAGTTCTACGTGAAGAACCTGGTTCATCAGTATATGCTCATAAGAAAAGGTCAGGTATGTTTCTATACTTTGCACAATTAGAAAAATAAATATTCCAATTATGAGCAGAAGTCATATCCTAACCAAACTCCTAAAATCTAACCGTTGGGCATTAAACCAGTTTCATTCTCTTCGAATTCTAAATAAAACGGGATTATCTCCTTAAAACTAGCGTCGATCAATTACCTCTTAAAGACCGGAGTCCTAATGAGATTAGACCCCTGATTGACCACTGCAAAAGACTGCCATTACTGCACCTAATCATACTTCACTTTAAATACACTCCACATATTCCTACTTCAGTCCATAACCGTCATTAGGTGTTAAACCCCTGATCATCCTCCTTCTCTCTAAAATTCTCAAAAATTCCCAAAATCCTCCAGAAATTCTCCGCCATGACTAACCCTCAAGAAAATCCATTAACTCCCCCACCAGCATCTCCTAACACATCTTCATCTGTACCTCCTAGCGACAACCCTAAACCAAGATTCCGCCGACAGAAAATGTTGGCAAGAAAGACTGTAGCTACTGGTGCTCTGAGAACAGCTCTCAACGAAAAATTGAAAGCGAGTCAAAGAGGGGAAAGCTCTGAAAAGGAATCATCTGACTCAAGCTCCGAGTCTGAAGCTTTTGTCTCTGCAAGCGATGGAGAAGNGGTCATGCCAGTCTAAATCAGCTAAACAAATTAGTCTCCAAGGACTTGGTGGCAGGTTTACCTAATATCAAGTTCAAGGAAGACAAAATTTGTGAGGCATGTGCAAGGGGGAAGCAGGTAAGGTCATCCTTCAAATCCAAGAAAATGGTAAGTACGTCCAAGACGTTGGAACTGGTTCATATGGATCTATGTGGTCCAATGAGAACCATGAGCAGAGGTGGAAAGAAGTATGTAATGGTGCTAGTTGATGACTATTCTAGATTCACCTGGGTTTTATTTCTAACTTCCAAAGATGAAGCATTTGACATGTTTTCTGCATTTGTTAGGAAGACTCAGAAACAATTAGGAAATCATCTTGCATCCATTAGGTCTGATCATGGAACTGAGTTTGAAAACTCTAAGTTTGCTGAATTTTGTGATGAAAATGGCATAGATCACAATTTCTCTGCCCCCAGGACTCCACAATAAAATTGAGTAGTTGAAAGGAAAAATAGAACTCTTGAGGATATGGCTAGAACAATGTTACTATCTAGCAAATTGCCTCACAGCTTCTGGGCAGAGGCTGTAAACACTGCATGTTACTTCATAAATAGATGCATGACCAGACCTCTAGTAGAGAAGACTTCCTATGAGTTACTTAAAGGGAGAAAACTAAACATATCCCATCTTAGGGCTTTTGGTTGCAAGTGCTATGTGCACAATAATGGAAAAGACTCCCTAGGAAAGTTTGATCCCAGAAGTGATGGGGGAGTATTCTTGGGATATTCTTCACATAGCAAAGCTTATAAAGTTTTTAATAAAAGAACTCTGTGTGTAGAAGAAAGTGTGCATGTAGTATTTGATGAAACTAACATTCTTTCTGAGAGACAGGAACATGAAGATGAAGCCATTGGACTGGTCAAAGACTTGGATGAAGCATCAGCTCAAGTCAAAGTGACACCTGCAGAAGGAACAGGTAATGGAACAGGTTCTTCCTTACAGGGCAACCTGACAGGGGGAAGAAATCAAAAGGGAATTGAAATAAACTCCTTGAAGGAACCTGTTCATGAACCTGTTCCTCATCAAATTGCTGAAACATCCAGCAGAAGCCAGTTGGTTGTAAAACCTCACAAGTATCAAAGTTCTCATCCCATTGAGAACATTATCACTGACCCAACTTCTGGAGTCAAAACCAGACCACAATTAAAGAATCTGTGTGCTTTTGATGCTTTCTTATCTATCATTGAACCTAAAAATACTATTGAGGCTTTGCAGGATGCAGATTGGGTGAATGCAATGCAGGANTTAGTTCGGTAGGGACGTTTCGTTCACGGAGTAGCGACGATTGGTAGTGAATGCAATGCAGGATGAGCTAAACCAGTTTGAGAGAAGTCAAGTTTGGCACCTAGTTCCAAGACCCAAGGATAGATCAGTCATTGGCACTAAATGGGTCTTTAGGAACAAACTTGATGAAGATGGAACTGTCACAAGAAACAAGGCAAGGTTGGTGGTCCAAGGTTACAGCCAAGAGGAAGGAATAGACTATGATGAGACATTTGCTCCAGTTGCAAGACTAGAGGCAATCAGACTTCTCATAGTCTTTGCAGCACATATGAAATTCACTCCTCATCAAATGGATGTCAAAAGTGTCTTCCTTAATGGCTACTTGAAGGAATAAGTGTTTGTAAAACAACCTCCAGGGTATGAAAGCAAAGAATGTCCTGAACATGTGTACAAGCTAGACAAGGCTCTCTATGGACTCAAACAGGCACCAAGAGCATGGTATGAAAGACTGTCAAAAATCCTACTGGAACATGGGTACAAGAGAGGTAAAATAGATAGTACCTTATTCTTAAAGGAAAAAGGTAAGGACCTTCTTGTTGTACAAATTTATGTTGATGACATAATCTTTGGGGCCACCACTGACAAGCTAAGCAAAGAGTTTGCAAAACTAATGGGAAGTGAATTCGAAATGAGCATGATGGGTGAGCTTAACTTCTTCTTAGGATTGCAGATCAAACAAAGTCAAAATGGAACCATGATTCACCAGCAGAAGTATACAAAAGAACTAATCAGGAAGTTTAAAATGGAGGATTCTAAAGAAATAGATACACCTATTGCAACTGCCACTAAATTAGATATTGATGAACCTGGTTCATCAGTTGATCAGAAGTTGTATAGGGGTATGATTGGTTCACTTTTGTATCTTACTGCCAGTAGACCTGACATTGTTTTCAGTGTAGGGCTATGTGCTCGTTTTCAGGCAAATCCAAAAGAGTCTCACTTGACTGCTGTCAAGAGGATATTGAGATATTTGAAGGGCACTACTGAATTGTGTCTTTGGTACCCTAAAGGTAGTAATTTCAATCTAATAGGATATGCTGATGCTGACTATGCAGGTATCCTAGTAGATAGAAAAAGCACCTCAGGTATGGCACACTTCCTTGGCTCATGTCTTGTATCATGGGCTACCAAGAAGCAAAATTCAGTAGCCCTATCTACTGCTGAAGCTGAGTGTGTGGCTGCAGCTTCTTGTTGTGCTCAACTACTGTGGATTAAACAACAATTAGTAGATTTTGGTATAGAAATGGGATTCATACCAATATTTTGTGATAACACTAGTGCTATAAGTATGACAAAGAACCCTGTTCATCATAAAAGGACCAAGCACATAGATGTTAGACACCACTTCTTGAGAGATAATTATGAGAAAGGATTAATCTCAATAGAATTCTGTGCTACTGATAAACAACTAGCTGACATCTTCACCAAAGCACTGAATAGGGAAAACTTTGAAAGGAACAGGTTGGAATTAGGGATGATTAAGATCACCTAAAAGGAACCAGTTCAGAATGCAATGAAAAAAAATGAAAAAATTTTTTTTTTTGGTTAGAAGTTCTGATTTTATGTAAATATCTAGATTAATTCTTACTCAGTCTCATACTCTAATCAGTATACTCCTGTGACGTGTGTTGATATTCATTGCTCTTACAAAGTTTTTTTCTATTCTGATATATGAGGTATAATCAAGAGAAGTTCTACGTGCAGAACCTGGTTCATCAGTATATGCTCATAAGAAAGGGTCAGGTATGTTTCTATACTTTGCACAATTAGAAAAATAAATATTCCAATTATGAGAAGAAGTCCTATCCTAACCAAACTCCTAAAAATCTAACCGTTGTGTATTGAACCAGTTTCATTCTCTTCGAATTCTAAATAAAATGGGATTATCTCCTTAAAACTAGCGTCGATCAATTACCTCTTAAAGACCTGAGTCCTAATGAGATTAGACCCCTGATTGACCACTGCAAAAGACTGTCATTACTGCACCTAATCATACTCTACTTTAAATACACTCCACATATTCCTACTTCACTCTATAACCGTCATTAAGTGTTAAACCCCTGATCATCCTCCATCTCTCCAAAATTCTCCAAAATTCCCAAAAATCCTCTAGAAATTCTCCGCCATGACTAACTCTCAAGAAAATCCTTTAACTCCCCCACCAGTATCTCCTAATACATCTTCATCTGTACCTCCTAGCGACAACCCTAAACCAAGATTCCGCAGGCAGAAAATGTTGGCTAGAAAGACTGTTGCTACTGGTGCTTTGAGAACAGCTCTCAACGAAAAATTGAAAGCAAGTCAAAGAAGAGAAAGCTCTGAAAAAGAATCATCTGACTCAAGTTCTGAGTCTGAAGCTTTTGTCTCTACAAGCGATGGAGAAGAACGTGGGTCTTCTGAATCAGACAAAGATCAAGAAACTCCTAGAGAGGTAAATACATGTTATGTTTTTTCTGATGTAATGGAGAAAGTAGATGATAGGTTTGTGTTAGTGGGATCTGTGAGAGATGTAAGTGAGGGAGAATCGAAGAGGAAGGGAAAGAAAAAGAAAGGTGAAATTCTTGCAATTTGTGGAGGAGTTGAGGAGAGTGGCAACAAGCCAGGGGGAAGTGAATCTGGAGAAGCTGCTGAAGGTCTTGTGAACCTGAGTGAACAATAAGATGGACCTAGTTCATTTGTGGAAGAAACCTTGGCTGACATTCTGAAGAAAGTTGGAGCAAGCTATGATCCCAAGAAGCGCAAAGCTTCTTCTCAAATGGCTACTACTGCCTCTAACCCAACAAAGAAGAGCAAGGTGTCATCTCCTAAGTCTACTGTCTCTTCAGTACCAAAGGTGAAAGCTACTAGAAGCAGGGTAAGGCAAAGTGAGGCTGAACTGCAGAAAGCCCTAGAGGCAAGCAAGAAAAAGAAGAAGGAAAAGGGAAAAGCTAAATTTGTGGAAAGTTCTGTGGCTGCAGAAGAAGAGGAGGAGGAGATGGAACTGGTCCATCAGGAAAGAGGTACAGCTGAGAAGGTTCCCACTCCTACACCAAAGAAATCCAAGACTTCCACCAAGAAGTCTTCAGAATTTGTATCTGCTGAACATCCCTGGCAAAAAGAACCAGGTCTGCAGTCAAAGGAAAACAAGTGAAAGTTCCTGAAGAAGAAGAAGCATGGAGTGGAGAGGAAGAAGAAGAGGAATCTGAAAAGGAACAGGACAGATTTGTCCTTTTTGGCAGGAGAAAGATATTGAAAGGAAGAATTCTGAAAGACCTAGAGGAGCCAGGCAAGAAGAGATTGGTTGATGCCCTAAATGCACAGGGGTGGAAGGACATGGTTCTTCAATTGGATGGCAGGCTGGCAAGAAAAGAGCTGATAGAGTTTATGGCAAATGCCACAGTAGTGAATGGGGTTGTTACAAGCTTGGTGAGGGGAGTAAAGGTGCAGTTTGATGCACCTAAATTGGGCAGAATTCTAGACATACCCTGTGAGGGCTATGATGACTATACTCGGCAAAGATGGCCTTGTCTAGATTCTCTCCCTTCTGCTATCCAAATCACCAGAAATTTTTGTGATACCAAGTCTGCTGAAGAAGTGCCTGAGGCTAGGTTTGTGCAAAAGAGTGAGATGAAGCCTGAACACAAGGTGCTATTTGAATTTGTGAACAAGTGTCTGCTGCCGAGACATGAGAGGAGGCATACTGCTAACTACATGGACTTGGTCCTTCTGGAGTGTCTTGTGATAGGAAAGCAGATTAACTGGCCTGCTTTCATTGTCAAGCTGCTGGATAGAGTGATAAATGGCTCCAAGGCTCATGCCACACCTTATGGGTTTATACTGACAACTGTCTTGGACAAGTTAGATGTGCCATTGAAAANATCCTTTTGCCCATAGAAAGGGACCCAAACTAGTTTGGGTTCCTAAGACTAACCCCTGATTTCCTTTTGCAGGTCCAAGTGAAAAGGGAGGAAGCCGAAAATATATGGTATATGGATAGTGGCTGCTCAAAACATATGACTGGGGACAAGGACCAGTTCCTTTCACTTGAGGACCTAAAAGGAGGTAATGTCTCATTTGGTAATGGAAAGAAAGGTGAGATCATTGGGGTTGGAAAGGTAGGCAAAACAGATTCTCATTCCATAGAGAATGTCTACCTGATAGATGGCTTGAAATATAGCTTAATAAGTGTGTCACAACTGTGTGACAGAGGTAACCTTGTGGCTTTTACCTCCACCAAATGCTTTGTGATTAACCTTACCACTGACAAGATTGTTTTGCAGGGAAAAAGAGTTAACAATATTTACATTGTAGATTTGTCAACTCTTTCAGAAAATGAACTCACTTGCTTAAGTGTGTTAGTTAATTATCCCCTCCTATGGCACAAAAGACTTGGTCATGCTAGTCTAAATCAGCTAAACAAATTAGTCTCCAAGGACTTGGTTGTAGGTTTACCTAATATCAAGTTCAAGGAAGACAAAATTTGTGAGGCATGTGCAAGGGGGAAGCAGGTAAGGTCATCCTTCAAATCCAAGAAAATGGTAAGTACGTCCAAGACGTTGGAACTGTTCATATGGATCTATGTGGTCCAATGAGAACCATGAGCAGAGGTGGAAAGAAGTATGTAATGGTGCTAGTTGATGACTATTCTAGATTCACCTGGGTTGTATTTCTAACTTCCAAAGATGAAGCATTTGACATGTTTTCTGCATTTGTTAGGAAAACTCAGAAACAATTAGGAAATCATCTTGCATCCATTAGGTCTGATCATGGAACTGAGTTTGAAAACTCTAAGTTTGCTGAGTTCTGTGATGAAAATGGCATAGATCACAACTTCTCTGCCCCCAAGACTCCACAACAAAATGGAGTAGTTGAAAGGAAAAATAGAACTCTTGAGGATATGGCTAGAACAATGTTACTATCTAGCAAATTGCCTCACAGCTTCTGGGCAGAGGCTGTAACCACCGCATGTTACATCATAAATAGATGCATGACCAGACCTCTAGTAGAGAAGACTCCCTATGAGTTACTTAAAGGGAGAAAACCAAATATATCCCATATTAGGGCTTTTGGTTGCAAGTGTTATGTGCACAATAATGGAAAAGACTCCCTAGGAAAGTTTGATCCCAGAAGTGATGAGGGAGTATTCTTGGGATATTCTTCACATAAAGCTTATAAAGTTTTTAATAAAAGAACTCTGTGTGTAGAAGAAAGTGTGCATGTAGTATTTGATGAAACTAACATTCTTTCTGAGAGACAGGAACATGAAGATGAAGCCATTGGACTGGTCAAAGACTTGGCTGAAGCATCAGCTCAAGTCAAAGTGACACCTGCAGAAGGAACAGGTAATGGAATAGGTTCTTCCTTATAGGGCAACCTGACAGGGGGAAGAAATCAAAAAGGAATTGAAATAAATTCCTTGAAGGAACCTGTTTCATGAACTTGTTCCTCATCAAATTGCTGAAACATCCAGCAGAAGCTAGTTGGTTGTAAAACCTCACATGTATCAAAGTTCTCATCCCATTGAGAACATTATTACTGATCCAACATCTGGAGTCAAAACCAGATCACAATTAAAGAATCTGTGTGCTTTTGATGCTTTCTTATCTATCATTGAACCTAAAAATATTGTTGAGGCTTTGCAGGATGCAGATTGGGTGAATGCAATGCAGGATGAGCTAAACTAGTTTGAAAGAAGTCAAGTTTGGCACTTAGTTCCAAGACCCAATGATAGATCAGTCATTGGCACTAAATGAGTCTTTAGGAACAAACTTGATGAAGATGGAACTGTCACAAGAAACAAGGCAAGGTTGGTGGTCCAAGGTTACAGCCAAGAGGAAGGAATAGACTATGATGAGATATTGCTCCAGTTGCAAGACTAGAGGCAATCAGACTTCTCATAGCCTTTGCAGCACATATGGAATTCACTCTTCATCAAATGGATGTAAAAAGTGCCTTCCTTAATGGCTATTTGAAGGAAGAAGTGTTTGTGAAACAACCTCCAGGGTTTGAAAGCAAAGAATTTCCTGAACATGTGTACAAGCTGGACAAGGCTCTTTATGGACTCAAACAGGCACCAAGAGCATGATATGAAAGATTGTCAAAATTCCTACTGGAGCATGGGTACAAGAGAGGTAAAATAGATAGTACCTTATTCTTAAGGGAAAAATTTAAGGACCTTCTTGTTGTACAAATTTATGTTGATGACATAATCTTTGGGGCCACCACTGACAAGTTAAGCAAAGAGTTTGCAAAACTAATGGGAAGTGAATTTGAAATGAGCATGATGGGTGAGCTTAACTTCTTCTTAGGGTTGCAGATCAAACAAATTCAAAATGGAACCATGATTCATCAGCTGAAGTACACAAGAGAACTAATCAAGAAGTTTAAAATGGAGGATTCTAAAGAAATAGATACACCTATTGCAACTGCCACTAAATTAGATATTGATGAACCTGGTTCATCAGTTGATCAGAAGTTGTATAGGGGTATGATTGGTTCGCTCTTGTATCTTACTGCCAGTAGACCTGACATTGTTTTCAGTGTAGGGCTATGTGCTCGTTTTCAGGCAAATCCAAAAGAGTCTCACTTGACTGCTATCAAGAGGATATTGAGATATCTGAAAGGCACTACTGAATTGTGTCTTTGGTACCCTAAAGGTAGTAATTTCAATCTAGTAGGATATGCTGATGCTGACTATGCAAGTTTCCTAGTGGATGGAAAACGCACCTCTGGTATGGCACAGTTCCTTGGTTCATGTCTTGTTTCATGGGCTACCAAAAAGCAAAATTTAGTGGCCTTATCCACTGCTGAGGCTGAGTATGTGGCTGCAGCTTCTTGTTGTGCTCAACTACTATGGATTAAACAACAATTAGTAGATTTTGGAATAGAAGTGGGATGCATACCAATATTTTGTGATAACACTAGTGCTATAAGTATGACAAAGAACCCTGTTCATCATAAAAGGACCAAGCACATAGATGTTAGACACCACTTCTTAAGAGATAACTATGAGAAAGGATTAATCTCAATAGAATTCTGTGCTATTGATAAACAAATAGCTGATATCTTCACTAAAGCACTGAATAGGGAAAACTTTGAGAGGAACAGGTTNTACCCTGGTCAGAGATGATAGATACCGGCACGCCATGAAGCCTGACAATCTCGCGGATATAAACTCGAGCCAGCTGCTCGGAAGAATAGGTAGTCATCATAGGAAGGAAATGAGCTGACTTGGCCAGCCTATCCACAATCACCCAAACTGCATCAATCTTTCGATGAGTCCGTGGTAGCCCAACAATGAAATCCATAGTGATCCGCTCCCATTTCCACTCGGGAATCTCTAACTTCTAAAGCAATCCACTCGGCCGGTGATGCTCATACTTCACTTGCTGGCAATTTAGACACCGGGCAATATATTTCTCTATGTCTTTCTTCATTCTACGCCACCAATAATGCTGCCTCAAGTCCTGATACATCTTCGTGGCATCCTGATGAATGGAGTACCGCGGTGAAGTACACAAGAGAACTAATCAAGAAGTTTAAAATGGAGGATTCTAAAGAAATAGATACACCTATTGCAACTGCCACTAAATTAGATATTGATGAACCTGGTTCATCAGTTGATCAGAAGTTGTATAGGGGTATGATTGGTTCGCTCTTGTATCTTACTGCCAGTGACCTGACATTGTTTTCAGTGTAGGGCTATGTGCTCGTTTTCAGGCAAATCCAAAAGAGTCTCACTTGCTGCTATCAAGAGGATATTGAGATATTTGAAAGGCACTACTGAATTGTGTCTTTGGTACCCTAAAGGTAGTAATTTCAATCTANAAAGATATGTAATGGTGCTTGTTGATGATTATTCTAGATTTACCTGGGTATTGTTTCTAACTTCTAAAGATGAAGCATTTGAAATGTTCACTGCTTTTATTAGAAAAACCCAGAAACAATTAGGAAATCAACTTGCATCCATTAGATCTGATCATGGAACTGAATTTGAAAATGCACAATTTGCTAAATTTTGTGATGAAAATGGAATAGATCATAATTTTTCTGCCCCTAGGACTCCTCAGCAAAATGGGGTAGTTGAAAGGAAGAACAGGACCCTTGAGGATATGGCAAGGACCATGCTACTTTCCAGTAAACTACCTCATAGCTTCTGGGCAGAGGCTATAAACACTGCTTGTTATATAATAAATAGATGCATGACTAGACCTCATGTAGAGAAAACTCCCTATGAGTTACTTAAAGGGAGAAAACCAAACATATCCCATCTTAGGGCTTTTGGTTGTAAGTGCTATGTGCACAATAATGGCAAAGACTCCCTAGGTAAGTTTGATCCCAGAAGTGATGAGGGAGTATTCTTGGGATATTCTTCACATAGCAAAGCATACAAAGTGTTTAATAAAAGAACTCTATGTGTTGAAGAGAGTGTACATGTTGTGTTTGATGAATCTAACACTCTTTGTGAGAGACAGGAACATGAAGATGAAGCCATTGGACTGGTGAGACAATTGACTGAAGCAACAGCACAAGTAAAAGTGGCATCAAAAGAAGGAGCAGGTGATGGAACAGGTCCTCTCACCCAGGGCAACCTGACAGGGGGAACCAATATGAAGGAACCTGTACCTGAACCTGTTCCTCTGCAGCATAACTATGAAGGAGAATCTAGCAGGAACCAGATGGTGGGGAAATCATACAAGTACCTGAGTTCTCACCCCATTGAGAACATCATCAATGATCCAACATCTGGGGTCAAGACAAGATCACAACTGAAGAACCTGTGTGCATTTGATGCTTTTCTGTCCCTCATTGAACCTAAAAATGTGAGTGAAGCTCTACAAGATGTAGATTGGGTCAATGCTATGCAAGATGAGCTCAATCAGTTTGAAAGAAGCCAAGTCTGGCACTTGGTTCCAAAACCAAAAGACAGGTCAGTCATTGGGACAAAATGGGTCTTCAGGAACAAACTAGATGAAGATGGAACAGTTACAAGAAATAAGGCAAGGTTGGTGGTTCAAGGCTATAGTCAAGAGGAAGGCATTGATTATGATGAGACTTTTGCTCCAGTGGCTAGAATTGAAGCAATTAGACTCCTCATAGCCATTGAGGCACATATGGAATTCACTCTTCATCAAATGGATGTAAAAAGTGCCTTCCTAAATGGCTATCTCAAAGAAGAAGTGTTTGTGAGACAACCTCCAGGATTCGAAAGTAAAGAATGTCCTGATCATGTATACAAGCTAGATAAAGCTCTCTATGGTCTCAAGCAGGCCCCAAGAGTTTGGTATGAAAGATTGTCAAAATTCCTTCTGGAGCATGGGTACAAAAGAGGTAAAATTGACAGCACTTTGTTCCTAAGGGAAAAAGGTAAAGATCTTCTGGTTGTACAAATATATGTTGACGATATAATATTTGGGGACACTACAGATAGGTTGAGTAAGGACTTTGAAAAATTAATGGGAAGTGAGTTTGAAATGAGTATGATGGGCGAACTAAATTTCTTCCTAGGCTGCAGATCAAACAAAGTCCAAATGGAACCATGATTCATCAGCAAAAATATACAAAGGAACTAATCAAGAAGTTTAAAATGGAGGACTCTAAAGAAATAGATACACCTATTGCAACTGCCACTAAATTAGATGCTGATGAACCTGGTTCATCAGTTGATCAAAAGTAGTATAGGGGTATGATTGGTTCACTCTTGTATCTTACTGCCAGCAGACCTGACATTGTTTTCAGTGTAGGACTTTGTGCTCGTTTTCAAGCTGATCCTAAAGAGTCTCACTTGACTGCTGTCAAGAGGATATTGAGATACCTCAAGGGGACTACTGAATTGTGCCTATGGTACCCTAAAGGTAGTAATTTCGATCTAGTAGGTTATGTTGATGCTGACTATGCAGGTTTCCTAGTGGATAGAAAAAGCACCTCAGGTATGGCTCACTTTCTTGGTTCATGTCTTATATCATGGGCTACCAAGAAACAAAATTCAGTAGCCCTATCTACTGCTGAAGCTGAGTATGTGGCTGCAGCTTCTTGTTGTGCTCAACTACTATGGATCAAACAACAATTAGTAGACTTTGGTATAAAAGTGCGATGCATACCAATATTTTGTGATAACACTAGTGCTATAAGTATGACAAAGAACCCTGTTCATCATAAAAGGACCAAGCACATAGATGTTAGACACCACTTCTTGAGAGATAATTATGAGAAAGGATTAATCTCAATAGAATTATGTGCTACTGATAAACAAATAGCTGACATCTTCACCAAAGCACTGAATAGGGAAAACTTCGAAAGGAACAGGTTGGAATTAGGGATGATTAAGATCACCTAAAAGGAACCAGTTCAGAATGCAAAATAAAAAAATAAAAAAAATAAAAATAAAATTAAAAAAAACATTTTTGGTTAGAAGTTCTGATTTTATGTAAATATCTAGACTAATTCTTACTCAGTCTCATACTCTAATCAGTATACTCCTGTGACGTGTGTTTATATTAATTCATTAATCTCTTACAAAGTTTTTTTCTATTCTGATATATGATGCATAATTAAGAGGAGTTCTACTTGAAGAACCTGGTTCATCAGTATATGCTCATGAGAAAAGGCCAGGTATGTTTCTATACTTTGCACAATTAGAAAAATAAATATTCCAATTATGAGCAGAAGTCCTATCCTAAACAAACTCCTAAATCTAACCGTTGTGCATTGAACCAGTTTCATTCTCTTCGAATTCTAACTAAAACGGGATTTTTTTTCTTAAAAACTAGCGTCACTCATTTATCTCTAAAGAGACCAGAATTCTAATTTGATTAGACTTCTTTTTGACCTCTGAAAAGGCTGCCGTTATAGGCTTAATCATGATCCCTCTTTAAATATACTCCAAACCCTCTCTCATCACTCATAACCATCATTAAGTGTTAAACCCCTGATCATCCTCCATCTCTCCAAAATTCTTCAAAATTCCCAAAAATCCTCCAGAAATTCTCCGCCATGACTAACTCTCAAGAAAATCCTTTAACTTCCCCACCAGTATCTCCTAATACATCTTCATCTGTACCTCCTAGCGACAACCCTAAACCAAGATTCCGCAGGCAGAAAATGTTGGCTAGAAAGACTGTTGCTACTGGTGCTTTGAGAATAGCTCTCAACGAAAAATTGAAAGAAAGTCAAAGAAGGGAAAGCTCTGAAGAAGAATCATCTGACTCAAGTTCTAAGTCTGAAGCTTTTGTCTCTGCAAGCGATGGAGAAGAACGTGGGTCTTCTGAATCAGACAAAAATCAAGAAACTCCTAGAGAGGTAAATACATGTTATGTTTTTTCTGATGTAGTGGAGAAAGTAGATGATAGGTTTGTGTTAGTAGGATCTGTGAGAGATGTAAGTGAGGGAGAATCGAAGAGGAAGGGAAAGAAAAAGAAAGGTGAAATTCTTGCAATTTGTGGAGGAGTTGAGGAGAGTGGCAACAAGCCAGGGGGAAGTGAATCTGGAGAAGCTGCTGAAGGTCTTGTGCACCTGAGTGAACAACAAGATGGACCTAGTTCATCTGTGGAAGAAACCTTGGCTGACATTCTGAAGAAAGTTGGAGAAAGCTATGATCCCAAGAAGCGCAAAGCTTCTTCTCAAAAGGCTCCAACTGCCTCTAAGTCAACAAAGAAGAGCAAGGTGTCATCTCCTAAGTCTATTGTCCCTTCAGCACCAAAGGTGAAAGCTACCAGAAGCAGGATAAGGCAAAGCGAGGCTGAGTTGTAGAAAGCCTTAGAGGCAAGCAAGAAAAAGAACAAGGAAAAGGGAAAAGCTAAAGTTCTGGAAAGTTCTGTGGCTGCAGAAGAAGAGGAGGAAGAGATGGAACTGGTCCATCAGGAAAGAGGTACAACTGAGAAGATTCCCACTCCTACCCCAAAGAAATCCAAGACTTCTACCAAGAGGCCTTCAGAATCTGTATCTGCTGAACCCTCCCTGGCAAAGAGAACCAGGTCTGCAGTTAAAGGAAAACAAGTGAAAGTTCCTGAAGAAGAAGAAGCATGGAGTGGAGAGGAAGAAGAAGAGGAATCTGAAAAAGAACAGGACAGATTTGTCCTTTTTGGCAGGAGAAAGATATTGAAAGGAAGAACTCTGAAAGACCTGGAGGAGCCAGGCATGAAGAGATTGGTTGATGCACTGGATGCACAGGGGTGGAAGGACATGGTTCTTCAACTGGATGGCAGGCTGGCAAGAAAAGAGTTGATAGAGTTTATGGCAAATGCCACAGTGGTGAATGGGGTTGTTACAAGCTTGGTGAGAGGAGTAGAGGTGCAGTTTGATGCACCTAAATTGGGCAGAACTCTAGACATACCCTGTGAGGGCTATGATGACTATACTAGGCAAATGTGGCCTTGTCTAGATTCTCTTCCTTCTGCTCTCCAAATCACCAGAAATTTCTGTGATACCAAGTTTGCTGAAGAAGTGCCTGAGGCTAGGTTTGTGCAAAAGAGTGAGATGAAGCCTGAGCACAAGGTGCTTTTTGAGTTTGTGAACAAGTGTTTGCTGCCCAGACAGGAGAGAAGGCACACTGCAAATTATATGGACTTGGTCCTTCTGGAGTGTCTTGTGAGAGGAAAGCAGATTAATTGGCCTGCTTTCATTGTCAAGCTGCTGGATAGAGTCATCAATGGCTCCAAGGCCCATGCCACACCTTATGGGTTTATACTGACAACTGTCTTGGCCAAGTTAGATGTGCCATTGAAAAAGTGGGAGATGGCCTCCAGCAAAGAGCACTTTGGAATCAAAACTCTGCAGGCTTGTGATTATCTGCTAAGTGTAACCCCAGTTGAACCTGGTTCATCCTTGAAGACTCCTGTGAACAACAAAGTTAGGGCATTGGTTCTAGAGTGTAGAACAAAAGATGCAGAAATTGCTAGGCTCTAGGCTCGCATTGCTGAACTAGAAAGTGAAAGAAATGGCCTCAAAGATGAGATAGCAAAGGAAAAAGAAAAGAGTGAAGGGATTCTTCAAACAATGCTCAATCTTCTTCAATCCCAACCCTCTAGTTCTTCCAAGCCCTAGAACCAGTTTAGAAACCCCCTCAGTGACCCAAATTCGGGACTTTTATCTGGGTTTTTTTGCTCATGGTTGGATGTTTGTTTTTCTTTTTGTGGTCTGTTATGTGGAAACACCCCATAATCAATGACAATATGCTTTGTTTTCTCTTGTTATATGATACTTCTGATCTTAATAGTTAAATTTTTGTGAAGTTGATTATTGATTAACTAAATTATGTTTTCACTTGCTGTTGCCCCAGTGGCCATGAGTAATAATTAACATCTGGGATTCATATAATATGCAACTTTTCGATGATGCCAAAAGGGGGAAGAGATATTGTGCTTTACTTTGTATTCTGAAATAAAGTGATATTTATAACCTGATTAAACCTGGTCCTTAAAGATAAGTTAAATTAAAGTGTGATAATTAAGCTGAGTTCCACAGGGGCTCTGATCAATAAAAGCACAGAGTTTGTCATCATCAAAAAGGGAGAATTTGTTGGCCCAAGTTCAGATGAAGTTTTGAAGATTGACAAAATCAACTCAGTCATGAACCAGGTCCATCATGTGAGACAGACACAGTGTTGATATACTTATACATGTGACAGACGTGTACATACGCGTGAAGAAGATAATTCTCAAGGGTCAGCAACAATATCTTCTGAGTTGATCGAAAAGGTTGCATAGGATAAGGAGTGAATTCTCCTTATGAGAAGAGAACTACATCCGGATCAAGGGTAAGGATTGGAGTTTGAATTGTTCTAGGACTCGAATTTGATGAAGGATCAGCAATTCGAGTTTTTATCAAACTCTGATTACTAACTCTATAAATAATAAAGATTGTTCTCTTTTACAGGTGATTGCACATATGCAGAAGTTAAACTAAATTGAGAGCAAAAGAGCTAGGCGATTTTGCAAGCAATTTGAGTGTGATTCAAGTGTGCAAATCTGAAGCTACATGAACTAAGAGTGAAGAACCAATTCCATTGTGTCTTTCTTTATTTCTAGTTCAATTATAGTAGGTTTTTCATATTGTACCTTTCAGCTTTCATAGAAGCAATTGTATTAGGTACTTTGAGTATTCAAGTTAGAGTTAACTTGAAAGTGTCGCAGCAGTTGAGGCTGTGTGCCACACTGGGATTAGAGTTTAATCCTTAGATTTACAAAGAGTTTTGTAAATGCTGTTTTGGCTCAGTGATTTTAGTGGAAGTTTGGGAAAATCCTACTGAGTAGTAGGTCGTGGTTTTTTCACCTTTTGAGCCAGGTGTTTTCCACGTAAAAATCTCTGTGTTCTTTATTTTATGCATTCTTAATTCCGCAAACAGTAATAGTAAGTACATCTAGAAGAACCAGGTTCTTCTAGTGCGAAAATTAGGTACCACACAAATCACCCCCCCCCCTTATTGTGTGGTATTGACGTTTAGAACATCAGGGCCCCTCCCGGAGTCTGCACACCCCAGTGAGCGCCGTCGACGATAAATAAATAGATCGGGCTGCACGCCGCAGCGGGTACTAGAGGGTACCATACTATGTGTTGATTTTCTTTCTATATCTGTCACTTAATTGCTTATTTGCTGTAGCATTTCTACATTTCGACTTCATTGTTTTATTTATTTCATTCCACTTGTTTTAAACTGCCGAATTATAGATTACCCTGTGCTTTCTATGTTTTCTTATTCTCAGCCATTATTTATGTTTATTACTCACTGGGTCGGAGTACTCACATTACTCCCTGTACCTTGCGTGCAGATCCAGGTACATATGAGGTTGTGTGAGGATTCTCTGTTGAGCAGCGCATATCTGGGAGCATCGAGGTAGCCGCATGGCGCCCGCAGCCCTGATCCTTCCCTTCTATCCTTTGTTTTCATTTCGTATTCCCTATAGTGACATGTATTAGGTTGATAAACCTGTATTAGAGGCTCAGACTTGTGACACCGGTTCCTTTGGGCTATGTAGTTGGATTATTGTTCGAATTTCGCATATTTTTACTCTTATTTCAGATTTCTAGTATTATGACTTGGTAAATTATCTGTGTTAATTAATAATGAACTGAACAGAAATGGGTTAAGGTTGTTTATTGGTCGGGCTTGCCTAGCAGTGTGTTGGGCGCCATCACGACCGGGGTTGGGGTCATGACACTCTTGTTGTAGACATTTCTGGAGATTAGAGCATTTACAGTACTTCTTCTAGCTTGTGTTCCCGTGAGTTTCCGAGTTTTGGGGTGATATTGTAGACTTCCGCATTATTGAGTTGTATATGCCGAGCGGCATTTATATACAGTTTTCCTTTTAGTTGTTCAGTTTTTAATTTATTATTCCGCAAGTTTTGTTATTTTTCCGCATTGTTAGGCTTACCTAGTTGTAGGGACTAGGTGCCATCACGACATGTTCACGGAGGGCGAACTGAGGTCGTGACATGATGTCATCCAAGTTGTATTAACAAAGAGCATTACAACAAAACATCACTTGAACACTTAAGAATTCATTCAAGCACTCCAACCGTTCATCTGTCAAGTATTCAATTCTCAAGTGCATCAAAAATAAAGTACAACACTACTACGGACCAGTTCCTGCAACAAGTATCTTGTATGTCCTTAGTTGAGTTGTAACTTTGTAATCGTTCTTCATTGTAATTCCTACTTTACTTATCTAGAAGCTTTAATTAGGAACCCCTTGTAAACCATAAACCTTCGGTGTTA
This sequence comes from Nicotiana attenuata, assembly GCF_001879085.1. NCBI lineage: Eukaryota > Viridiplantae > Streptophyta > Magnoliopsida > Solanales > Solanaceae > Nicotiana > Nicotiana attenuata. The sequence continues at coordinate 173,745 of NW_017672311.1, forward strand.
GTTTCCAGTATGCAAGATTTGAGGGAGAACATAGGTTAATAGACAAGAAAAGGGTCTTAAAAACAGTCGAGCTTCCAACTATTACCATCAAATCTACAGAAAAAAAAAAGAATGACTTGGAGCAAATAACACAGAGCTTAATTAGTGTCACCGTCAGCCATAATATAACCGCAAGACCTATCGTAACAAGGACATTAAAAGATACTGCATTCTTTTCTTGACATATTCACAAATAGGTTTTTCTTAATTGCTTTTAAGCTTTATAGAATTTGTAGGAATTTTTTGTTAATTGTTTGCATTTAATTACATTTTGTGCACTCTTAATATTTTAATGTCATGAAAATACCAAAAATTATTTAATTCTTCGTTGCATAACATTTTAGGTTTTTATTTGCATTTTTAGGATTTAAGTCGTTTATTAATTGCATTATTAAACAAAAATTACGAAATATATTGGTTGTTTGCATTTTTAGTCTTTAGTCTTAATTATTTAGTGATAAGTTAGTAGGAAATAAGTTAGGGATAATTTTACAAATAGATTTAGAATATAATTTAGGATTTTATTTAGTATGTTTAGGATTTTTAATTTTTAAAATCAAAAGAGAAAAAAAGAAGAAAAAAGAACAAAGAAAAGGAATTAAGGAATTGAACCTTGTTTAAATTTGGGAGTTTTTGTGTAACAAACTAGTAACTAACTTTGGGAGGGAAATGGAAGGAGCTATAACTAACTCTCTATAAGCATTGTCTATATAAGAAACATCACTAGCTCAAACTAATCAATCCGCCAATTATAGTTAGAGAGGTGCGTAGTCTCAGTTTTAATATCCTTCTAATTTTTTTTTTTCAGATTTGTTGCTGCTTCTATTTCTTCTTCCTTTTTTCTATTGAATGATTAAAGTTTCAGTTCTCTCTCTCTTTAGATACTCGGTTTGGCGGTGCCATTTAAAGTTCTAACGAGTTTCTGGTTAGTATGTTGTTAATCTTTTGAGTCTTTATATTTTATCGCTATTAATTCTAAAGATTATTCATGTAATCAAGATATTTTTATTGATGCAGAGATGACAAAAAATAAGAAAAATCTGCTTGGTAAACACACCAAGAAAATAAACGATGTTGCAAAGATATGGGTCAGGAAAAATGCCAAATTGACCGACCAGGTCATGAGAAAAGAAAGAAACGAGAAGAATGAGAAGAACTACTCCATCCTATGCGCCAATGAAGAAGGAGACGACGATACAGCGTATGAAGAAGCAGAAATAACAGAGGATAATCATTCTTTTTATGACATAGCATTTTATGACCTTGAAATTAGCGAAGATAAACGTAATCTTCAAAAGGATATGTAATGCCAGAATCTTATGCTCAATCTGAAATTAGTTAATATTTTCTTCGGCCAGTGTTGACTGCTACGAGAGAAAGTAAATTTAAGACATAATAGCAGGAAAGTTCTTGAACTGAAATTAAAGTCGGTTTTTGGTTTGATAAGGTAAAATAGGTTGAAAAGATTTTTTTTTTTCCTATGAAGATAGACAGGAAAAATTATAGATGGATAATTTAAGTAACATAAAAGGCAAGAACTTTATAGTATAGGATAATCATGTTAAACTAATGTTAAATTTAATATATTTTTTTATTGAAAGCATTTGGGTTATAGGTCAAATCACATCAAGGAAAAATGGATCTAAAGTGGGTATGATCCATTTAAGCTTATGTGGCATTTATTTTTGGATTTTTCTCATTAAATTTTATGCCATGTCATATTTTTGGTAGGGTTTGAGCCAAAATGACTTTTAAGTGACAATGTGAAATTTTAGTTACTTTTAAGTGACAAAAAATAGTTGAGTAACTTTAGTGAAATTGAAACATAGTTGACTGACTATCAGTGAAATTAACGCTACTTCTTCATAGGCGCAGATGAGGAAGGAGTAGTTTTTCTCATTTTTATTATTTCTTTCTCTTTTCCTAACCTGGTTGATTAATTTCCCATCCTTTCTCTCGAATATCTCTTCACCATCTTTGCTTTTCTTTTTGAGTTTCCCAGGCAGGTTGTTCTTAACTTTCTTCATCTCTGCCATTAACAACAACTAGGGTGTCAATGGTTCGATTCGGCCGGTTATTTTATAAAATTTGTACCATACTAATTTTTCGGTTATCCTATTATGTAAAATCAAGAATAGACTTTTTGAAACCGTCCCAACCATGTCGGTTTCTCTTTGGTATCGGTACGATTTGGTTATTTTTCAATATTTTTTTAAATGTCATATAAAATTCACCAGTAGAAGTAGAATGCAGTAACATACGTTCTTTTATGTGACTTAGCAAAACTCTCTAGATATTAATACTGTTTAAAGGGTGATGAATTAAAAAAAATATGAAAGATGGCTAGAGAGTAGATCCATGAACTATTCTAGAACAATGTAAAAGCAACCAAGTAAAAGCAAAGAAAATATAAATCACACGAGTGGAAAGATATTAACCAATTGGGACTCAAGGATAAAGTCTATAGAAGATTAAATATTCAAAGAGATAAATCTAAATTATATGAAAGGAAACATTTCAATACATTGTAGTTTGCTAATCATAATCGCCAGAATACTTTGTGTCTTGCTAATACAAATACTTGAAATAATTCAGTTTAAGTAGAAGTAGCATAATAGGTTTTAGGAATTAGTATTTTGAATTTAATTACTTGTTGATTTGTAACAGTTTTCATACTTCCAAGGCCTAAAGAAAAAGTTAATGTTTTTTTTTATGTTTAAACTTATTATATAAATATATTTTTCACATATAAAAATTATTCGTACGGTTCGGTATTTTTTTCGATTTTTTTTATGAAATAAAAAACCTACCCAAATTGTCGGTACAGTTATAAATTTATATAAAAACCTACAGGTTTTTAAAAAAAACCTAAAAATTGGTTCGGTCCGGTATGGTTCGATCGGTTTAATCGGTTTTTAAATACCCATTGACATCCATAACAACAATATGAAAATATCTTTGTTAGACTAATCTTACAAATTAATAACAGCAAAATTAATAAGGACAAGACCGCAAAAGATTAATAGCAAGAAATGCATAAGAAGAAGGAAAAAGAAATAGTATACTAACCAACAAGTATAGGAAGAAGTGTAAATGACACAGCCAAGATCCACTTCAAATTAAAGAAATATCTAAAAGAAAGAACTCAATGTTAATCATCTAATCATAAAAGGAAGAGGAAATAAATGAAACAAGAAATCTGAAAATTTAAAAGCATATTAAAACTGAAGAATACGAACCACTCTAAGTTTACTTGGCAGAAAGAATTAGTTTGAGAGAGTTAGGTTGTTTATATAGACGAAGTTTTGAGATCGTTATTTAGTTATCGGCTCCCTCCATTTCCCTCCCTAAAGCAGTTATTTTGTTACATAGTCGTCCCGCCCCCCCCCCCCCCCCCAAATTGTATTTTTGATAATGTTTGTTTTAAATATTCTCATATTTATCCTATTTTAATTGGGTGATTATTTATTAGACCGAAAATAAAAGATAAAAACACGTAAAATAAGAAAGAAAATTTGTTTTCCGACCTCTATGAGTTTTATGTGAGTTAGTGAAAGTTTTATGACTTTTGTGTGAGAAAATAAAGTTATATCGATCTATATATATGACTCCTCACTGAAAAGGCTGCGTGTATCATAATTTAAAAGTTGTGCTTGATTTTGCTTCACCAAATATAAAGGAATATTATTCCATTGCATTGTTATTTTTGACTTAATCAGTGCAGTTTTCATTTGTCATGACCCTAAATCAAACTATTCGTGATGGCACCTAACTCATCCCGCTAGGTAAGACAACTCATCAAGTCCAATACAAATATAACATACCGAGGAAAGATAAATGATCTCTTATACATCTTCCAAGGACTGGTAGTACAAATCATGAGCTTCTTTGAGTAGAATTTACAATACTGATATGAAACAAATACATCTTCTGTTTGAAAAGTTACATAAACCGAGTTTAATGAATCTAAGGCTACCATGAACAAGAGGCAGCTACAACAGAAACGCCGGTACATTTTTCCAAGTCAGCTCCCATCGAACACAGCAATGTCGACATCCGAAATCTGCACGCAATGTGCAGGAAGTGTAGTATGAGTACAATCGACCACGTGTACTCAAAAAGTAACAAAACTAAACTTAGGTTGAAAGTAGTGACGAGCTTGTACCAAGGTCAGAGTCCACACCAATATCCAGTAACATCTCATAACAATATAAGTAAAGCATCACAAGGAATAACTCAATAATAACATGCTCAACTCGTTCATAGTTCCAAAAAGAAATATTTTCTTTTCAAGTATAATAGTAAAACTCAATTCTTTTCACTGAAATCACCAAAATATGAATAAGTCTGTAAACTATGATCTTTCCCATAAAACTTTCTTTCAAAATAGGAGATTTCATTTTTCTTTTTCAAATGGCATGAGGAAAGTACATCTCTATGCCTATATTTCAATGTGCATGCCGATAAAATGCAAAATAGTGACAAAATCATATGCATACTCTCAGAGTATCAATTCACTCAGTCCTCCCTGTCACTCAATCCTCACAGTCACTCATGCCTCACAATCACTCAATCCTCCCAAGTCACTCAGTACTCGCACTCGACACTTGCACTCAGTAGGTACCTGATAGTAATCGTTGCGGTGTGTAGCCCGATCCACATATCGCTGCGGCGTGCAGCTCGATCCATATATATAGTCGACTGCGCTTATTGGGGCTGCGCAGACTCCGGTGGGGCTCCTTCAGCCCAAGCGCTATAACAAGCCATCTCGTGGCATAAATCAAGCAGTCCCTCGGCCTCACTCAATCATAAATCAGTAACAACATGCTGCGGCGTGCAGCCCGATCCCATAATCATCCTCACAATTAGGCCCTCGGCCTCACTCAGTCATCAATCTCTCCAGTCTCTCGGGCTCAAAATGTCATGAAAATCAGCCCAAAAATGATGATATAATGTATCAATAATAACAACTGAGACTGAGATATTATATGAATAAATGAATATGACTGAGTATGAAATGTCAATGAAATCAGTGAGATGACAGCAAGAAACGACCACTATGAGTCCCAACAATATCGGCATAAAGCCCAAAACATGAAATCTAGCATGATATACAGCTCAATTTACTTATCACATGGTGAAAACATAGATATAAACAAGGTAGGACCACTACACAGTGTCTTGGAAACAACAGAGTCACCATTCACAAGGTGCACGCCCACACGCCCGTCACCTAGCATGTGCGTCACCTCAACATCAATCACATAACACATAATCGGGATTTCATACCCTCAGCACTAAGTTTAAAAGAGTTACTTATCTTGAACAAGCCGACTCCAATATAACAATACTTCGAAAATTCCATTATATGCCTATCAACCATTGAACGCCTTCCAATCTCCTCAATTCCAAGCCAAACGATTCAAAACTAGTCAAACAACATGCAAATTAATCAAAACATACTCCAATTCTTACAATTTAACAATTTATGAAAACTCCCAACTCCGCTCAAAAATTTGATAGTGGGTCCCACATCTCGAAATCTGACGAAACATACAAAATCCAACAACCCATTTGATTACGAGTCCAACCATACCAATTTTACTCAAATCCGACTCCGGATCAATGTTCAAATCTTGAAAATTCATTTTATGGAATTTTAGAAAATTCCTCCATTTCTCTTCAAATATCAATAATCTAACCCCAAAAATGAAGATTAATTCATGGAATATAATCACAAGGGAGTTAAGAACACTTACCCCAAGTTTTGTGGTGAAGTTTGCCTCTGAAAATCGCCCAAACCGAGCTCCATAGCTCCAATAGTGTAAAAATGGCCGAAACCCCCGTTTTATAGCATTTTACCATTCGGGCACCACAGGTGGCGTCGGGCGCTGCCTGTGGCGCTGATTCCAGTAGCAAAACAATTCCCGGCGCCAGGGATAGCGCCCAACGCTACCTTGGGCGCTGGCGAGGGGAAATTATTTTTCCCGACACGAAAATGGGTATAACTCTGTCATACGATGTCCGAATTCGACGATTCTTTTTGCTATGACTCCGAAATTTTGATACGGATCTAATGCTTCAATAAAAACTGAATTTGGAGCTTATTTGATTAATGTTATACCACTTATTCTTGAAGAAACACGTTAGAACATTCTTAAATCACGCTCCGTTAACCATCCGAAATCCACCCGAGGCCCTCGGGACCTCAATCAAATTAACCAACAAGTCCTAAAACATCATAAAAACTTAGTTGTTGTCTCAAATCACACCAAACCACAATAAAATATAAATCACACCCCAATTCAAGCTTCACGGAAACTAACGAATTCCAAATTCTACATTCGATGCCGAAGCCTATCAAATCAATCCGGAATGAATTCAAATTTTGCACTCAAGTCATAAATGGCATAACGAAGCTATTCCAATTTCCGAAATTGAATTTTGACCCCGATATCAAAAAAGTCAACTCTCGGTCAAACTTCCGAATTCCATTTTTCCAACTTATGTCAAAATGCTTCAATTTATTCTACGGACTTCGAAATAAATATCCGAACATACTCCTAAGTCCAAAATCGTCATACGGAGCTATTGAAACCATCAAAACTCTATTCCGGTGTCGTTTGCACAAAAGTCAAACTCCGGTCAACTCTTTAAACTTAAACTTTGAACCTTAACTTTCATTCCACCAAACTAACTCCGAAATCATTGAAAAATCAAAACTGACAATTTACATAAGTCATAATTCATCGTATGAAGCTATTCAAGACTTCAAATAGTAAAAATGAGCATAAGTGCCCAAAATGACCGATTGGGTCGTTACATTCTCCCCAACTTAAACATACGTTCGTCCTTGAACGTGCTAAGAATTGTTCCTAAGCTTTTAATTTTCCATTCCATCTTATCACACACATACCCAGGGGTGATAATATGTCACCCTATACAATATAGGCCTGAAGACACCATATAGCAGAAAATCACTAATTTAACATTAGTCCATATACCTTGAAATCCAATTTCCTCATCAAAAATAACAAATCTTTTGAAAACCCAAATATCACATTTACACTTTGTATAAGTCTTAACATGTTGTATTAAGCCTTAGCCGTAACTCCAGATGCAATCACATGACATACCACATAATCCACATACTTGTAGTAGTTTCAAATCACCGTAGTTTCTTAAATACAAACCTGATGCCGGTATTGAATCTTATATTAAACAACACCTCATTCCAAAACATTCGTACACTACCAATAATGAAATAAACATACAAGAACTCACAACCACTTACCAGATCAACATGACATGGAGCTTTCCCTCGTCCAACAATAATCATAGTCAATCATTTAAGCCGAATTCTAAATTATTCTTTCAACCTGTTGTAATCAAACCTGATAGTATCCATTCTAGGTCCAATGACCTTATATCACCAAACACAACTACTCTTGATATTCTGTTGTAATCCTGCCTTTCCGGCACATAACATTATTTAAACCAACTCCTCAAACTCCGTGAGAAGAACATACTTGTGTTCAAGTGTACAATTTCCTCAAATTGCTCTGTAGAAGAAGGAAAAAATTAATCATATAAACGATCGAGGAATCACGAATCTCACATGCTGCACGGATAACTGTGACGACCCGGCCCGTCGTCACGTGAGTTACTACCNATGATGGCGTGTTGAGGATGCAGGGCCGGATTTGTGTGCCCAACGTGGATGGGCTTCGGGAGTTGATATTGGAGGAGGCCCACAGCTCGCGGTATTCCATTCATCCGGGTGCCGCGAAGATGTATCAGGATTTGAGGCAGCATTATTGGTGGAGAAGGATGAAGAAGGATATAGTAGGGTTTGTAGCTCAGTGTCTCAACTGTCAGTAGGTAAAGTACGAGCATCAAAGGCCGGGCGGTGTACTTCAGCGGATGATTATTCCAGAGTGGAAGTGGGAGAGGATTACTATGGATTTTGTGAGTGGTCTCCCTCGGACTTCGAAGAAGTTTGATTCGATTTGGGCGGCTGACCAAGTCCGCGCACTTCATTCCAGTATGTACTACCTATTCCTCGGAGCGGCTAGCAGGGATCTTTATCCGGGAGATTGTCCGATTGCATAGGGTTCTAGTGTCTGTTATCTCAGATAGGGGTACTCAGTTCACTTCTCAGTTCTGGAAGACTTTTCAGCGAGAGTTGGGTACATAGGTGGAGCTGAGCACAGCATTTCATCCTCAGACGGACGGGCAGTCCGAGCGTACTATTCAGATATTGGAGGACATGTTGCGTGCCTGTGTTATTGATTTCGGGGGTTCTTGGGATGAGTTTTTGCCGCTTTCCGAGTTTGCCTACAACAACAGTTATCAGTCGAGCATTCAGATGGCTCCGTATAAGGTGTTGTGTGGGAGGCGGTGTAGATCTTCGGTTGGATGGTTTGAGCCCGGCGAGGCTAGGTTATTGGGGACAGAGATGGTTCAGGATGCCTTAGAGAAGGTGAAGCTGATTCAGGAGAGGCTTCGTACAGCGTAGTCGCGTCAGAAGAGTTATGCGGACCGGAAGGTTCGGGATGTGTCATATATGGTAGGTGAGAAGGTCTTGCTGAAGGTTTCGCCCATGAAGGGTGTTATGCGGTTTGGGAAGAAAGGGAAGCTGAATCCGCGGTTCATTGGACCTTTTGAGGTACTTAGGAGGATTGGGGAGGTGGCTTATGAGCTTGCCTTGCCACCCAGCTTGTCGGGCGTGCATCAGTATTTCATGTTTCTATGCTCCGGAAGTATGTTGGGGACCCGTCTCATGTATTGGATTTCAGCACTGTTCAGTTGGATGATGACTTGACCTATGATGTGGAGCCAGTGGCTATTTTGGGTCGTCAGGTTTGAAAGTTGAGATCAAAGGACATAGCTTCGGTAAAGGTGCAATGGAGAGGTCGGCCCGTGGAGGAGGCTATTTGGGAGACCGAGCGGGAGATGCAGAGCAGATATCCTCACCTGTTTGAGACTTCAGGTATGTTTCTTGACCCGCTCGAGGACGAGCGTTTGTTTTAGTTGGGGAGGATGTGACGACCCGGCCCGTCGTCACGTGAGTTACCGCCCCGTTTTCCCCATTTTCTGCTTCCTTATGTTTTATTATAAGATTCTTGAGGGAATGAGTCGATTTGGATTGGTTTTGGGTGGAAATGAGACACATAGTCTCTTTAAGGAAGGTTTGTATTAAAAAAGTCAACCGGATGTTGACTTGTGAGTTAGAGGGCTCAGATGTGATTTCCGGTGATTTGGTTAGCTTCGGGGGATGATTTGTGACTTAGGAATGTGATCGGAATTGATTTTGGAGGTCCGGTGTAGAATTAGGCTTGAATTGGCGAAGTTAGTATTTTGGCGAATTCCGGTTGATAGGTGAGATTTTGATCCGAGGGTCGGAATGGGATTCCGAGAGTTCCTGTAGCTTCGTTAGGTGATTTTGGATGTGTGTGCAAAATTTCAGATCATTCAGAGGTGTTTTGGTCGGGTTTTTGATCAAATGCGTAATTCGGAAGTTTTAGAAGAACGTAGGCTTGAATCCGATGTAATTTGATAGTTTTGGTGTTAAGTATGGTGTTTTGATGATTGGAGCAAGTTTGAATGATGTTCTAGGATGGGTTGGCACTTTTAGTTGAGGTCTCGGGGGCCTCGGAGTGATTTCGGATGGCCATCGGGATGAAATTTGGACTTGTGAGATTGCTGTGTATCTGGTTTCTGGTATGTGCGGAAGAAGGCTCGCAGGTGCGGTCATTTGACCTGGATGGAAGATTGCGCAGATGCAAGACCGCAGATGCGGCGGAAGGGGAGCCGCTGCGAAAGGGTGAAGCCGTGGTGTTTCCGCAGAAGCGGACAATTATCCGCAGAAGCGAGGTCCGCAAATGCGGATAGAGGACCGCAGAAGCGGTCGTGGACGTAATGAGGATCCGCAGAAGCGGAGGTATAACCGTAGAAGCGGCAGCCGCAAATGCGGTAAAGGAACCGCAGATGCGGAAATCACTGTTCAGAGAAGGGTTTTAAAGCTCATTTTGTTCCGCGAGCTTAAGTTCATTTCCACCATTTTTGATCGACCTTGAGAGCTCTTGGATGGAAATTGAAGGGGATTTCGACTAGGTGTGATTGGAGGTGAGTTCCTTGACCTAAATACGTGATTAAATGGTAGAATTAACGTGGAAATTTGTGGAAATTCATCAAAAGAGGGTAAAGCTAGGGCTTGGGAATTTGATATTTCAAAGTGGAATTTGAGGGGTCAAATGGACTACGATTTTGGTAATTTTGATATGTATAGACTCGTGGCGAGATAAGGAATCCGGTGATGTTAATTTTCTGATTTTTCGAGAAGTGGGCCCGTGGCTCGGGTTTTGCCAATTTCGTGAATTTTGATGTTTTTCGAGTCTTTTCGATTGGGTTATATTCCGTTAGCCTACTGTAACGTATTCGTTGTGGTTTTGGCCAGATTCAACGCGCGAGGAGGTTGATTTGCGAGGCAAGGGCATAGCGAGCTAGGACTTTGGCCGGCTTGAGGTGAGTAATGGTTATAAATGATGTCCTGAGGGTTTGAAACCCCGGATTAGCACAACGTAGTGCTATATTGAAATGAAACACGCGCTTAATGGCGAGCGCGAGGTTGTTTACTACTGGGGATTATGACTTGGTCCGTCCCGTTTGATATTTTACCGCGTATTTGATTAAACTGATTTGGTTATCATCAGGATTTGGGCTAGTTGCCATGTTTGGGGCCTTGTGCCGACCTGTAGAACCCTTAGGGGCATTCGTACTGATTGACCTCACTTTACTTGTTAAAAATCATATCCTCAGTCATGTTTCTAACTGTTTAATATAATATGAACCGGCTTTTGAAATAGCTAAATCAAAATGAGAGTAATATGTAGGCTGGGATCCCTATCTTATCTTAGTATGCCCGAGGGGCGAAGTTTATATTGACTGAGAGGGGTTGAGAACCCAATAGTGAGGAAGACTAATATGTTATGGATCGGGCTGCACGCCGCAACAAGATATATATATATATATATATATATATATATATATGTATATGGATCGGGTTGCACGCCACAACAGTATATTATATGGATCGAGCTGCACGCCGCAGCAGTATATTATATGGATCGGGCTGCACGCCGCAGCAGTATATTATATGGATCGGGCTGCATGCCGCAACAGTATAGCGCTTGGACTGTAGGAGCCCCTCCGGAGTCTGCACACCCCCAGTGAGCGCAATCGACTATTATTATTGGATCGGGCTGTGCGCCACAGTGATATACGGATCGGGCTGCACGCCGCAGTGGTATATTTATGATTTCGGTTATTGTGAGTAGTAAATGAGTTGAGTACTGGTTTAAAGGATTTTGCCTGACTTCTTCATTTAGTTGCTGTTTAAATGTTCCTACTGCTTTGATATAGAACTGCTTAGTGCTTTTGCGAGATTTCTTTCCGTCAGTCATTATTTATTATTATTACTCACTGGGTCGGAGTACTCACATTACTCCCTGCACCGTGTGTGCAGATACAGGTATCCCTGAGGCGTAGTTCAAGCTATTTCTGCTGTCCAGATTTCACCGGAGTCATCGAGGTAGCTGCATGGCGTCCGCAGACCCGATTTTTCCCTCTATCCTCTTTACTTTCAGTATTTTAGACTATCTCTTGTTTAGGTTGTTTCTCGGACTTGTATTAGAGGCTCCTGACTCGTGACACCGGATCGGTGGGCTATGTAGTGATCTTACCTTGATTTTCGCACACTTTATCTTCTGTTGCAGATTTTCTATTCATGTTAATTTGGTATTTAAACCCTGTTAGTTGGTAATGAACTCTATTTGTGTTGGGCGCCATCACGACCGGGGTTGGGGTCGTGACAATAACTCATGTGCTAACAATAATTCCCGCACGGACAACTCACGTGCCAATAATATCAATATATATCTGCACGGACAACTTACGTGCTAATAACGTAATCCTCCTGGCATGGTCACAAACCTCAAGTCCCGGCATATCATACAGGAGGAATCCAACAAGTACACACATGTATGCTAAATGAAATAGGCTTCTCATGCTCCAAGACTGGCATAAATAACACTCTATACTGTAGGCATGAGCAAATTGCGCTATCACAGCTCAATCGGTAAGTTAACGCAGAACTAGTAACTACTAAGTTTGTTTTGGAATTAGCCTCTTTGTAATCTCAAGTATAGTCCAGATAGTTCTCAACAAAGTTACGCATACCAGAAACATTATACCTTTAAGCCTAACAGTCCACTCTAGGCATATCATAGCCTATGCATCTTCCCGAGCATGAATAATTGCCTCGGTGCACGCACATAGGTTCAAGCATCACATATATGCGCACTCACAGCGCAAAGTTATCGCCATCCATTAGTACAACTAGTGCATCCACTGAGTTTAAATAGAACACTCATCTCAAACATGCCATAATCCCGAAATAGTATACTTTTGAGAATCTCCCACTCTCCAAATTCATAGAACATATGAACCACTGTAACTGATCACAATCCCAACACTCGAATGACTAACATTCCACTAGGATTTTTTTTCATAATTCTTCCATGCTACATAGCAAAATTTAAATATTTACTAATCGATCAACCAGGTGAGTACCATAATGCCATTTAACTTTCATTAGTCAAAACATAATACGCCTTCTGAAATACGCACCCTTCTCAGGAATTACTGAGTAGTTATAGTATTCATCTAAATATCTACAACTGACTATTCTATCGAAAATCCATGACCTTCCCTTCAAGAATGAACAACCACCATGTACAGGTAAATCTTTATGTCGCACAACACACCACATACATCGTCCCATCATGTGACAAGCATAAAAATCTCATTATCAAATTCTGAGTAACCAGCAATTTACATACCGGTCAGTTAGAAACCTTTCATTTACTCCCATCCACGTGAAAATTATAATATACAACATGCTCTTCAAACCGGTAGAAAATATCCGGCTCAAACCATTGTAGAAATCATTGAGAACATCGTGGAATTCATTTGCACATAACTAATCAGTTAGAACTAAATTTCCTATGACTAGACCAAGTCACGTGGGTCGCAAAACCCATGAATTGTTTCCATCAAAACCTCTGTAGAGTCTCACCACATCATAAGTATACCAAGAACCGATCATATTCATTATCATGTTGATCCAACTCTCTTCCAAGCTATTCTATTTCTTTGATTCCTTTCCGAATTACCCTCAAGTCATCACTCTTACTTGACATACACCATGAACGTTACCCAAAGCTCACTACTAGAGATTCCAGCATGAAACCATACGGCCCTAAGGCCCATAAGCCACTGTATTCGCCTTAAGCATTCCCGTAAGTACCACAACCAAAACACCCATTCTGAATGTACCTTAGGTGAATTTAAAATCATTCCTTTTCTTCCCTCATACTGGAATGTAGAATCCGTAGTTATACAGAATTACCACAAGTCTCGGTACCATCCAACGTAAATAATTGATTCTAGCGGTATACAAATCCGAAAAATTTTCCATTGCTACATATACATTTTGAATCCATTAGAACTACCTCAAGAGTCACCTACTCTGCCCAACTCTAAATTGCACCTCCCAAACAAGCCAAATGACACATGCCCCATTAATACAACAATACTCAAAGAAGTAACACTGCCTTAATACCACCGGTCGAATTTCTATTCCATGCGCACTACATTCTTCGCAATTAGTAACTTAATCATTCCATGATTTTTCATATACTCATAAATCGCAATATAATCCGAGTTTGGGAATTTCATTATTCTAGTCTTCCTCGATCTCAACCTATGCAAGTCATAACTAATCCACAAGTATGTCTCAGGCCAAAACATAAATTTAGCATATAACCATGAAATCGAATTGTCAATAACAGTTTCCCCCACTTGACTCAAATCCATATATCATAACATTCAAAAAAAATATTCTCAATACCCATACTCATTTACTGTTATAACATCGCAGTGAGACTGAACTAAATTCTTCACAAGCTCATGCAACACAACCTATATGGTTTCTCAAATCATTCACAAAGCTCACCTTCATTCTCGTAACAGTCAGGTCAACTTGCTTGACTAATTCAAATTCAAATCTCAATACGTCTACTCTACGGGTAGAAACGAAAATTCTCCTCACAACATGGTTAGGATCACTTATCCGTAGTTTACCTCGCAGGTGATAACCCACATGTTTAGCTTCAAACTGACATCTCTCTATGACCTTCCACAACCACAACTACCATGTCGTCACTTAATCTTTCTGAGTTTGAACTCATCAACATGACATGAAAATTTAATTTGTCCCACAATTTCACAACATGAAAGATCCTTCAACACATTCATAACTCGAGACTCTACGTTAAAATCGAGACAGGAGTCATATACTCAAAATTCATTTTTTTAAACCATCTGAACACATCCCGAAGTCATATCGTACTCATCATATCACCATCCAACCGCTCATCGAGCCACATATTTCAACTCATACGAACACTACCGAACACCTAAGTCCAATACATAAGTTTTCATAATTGAAACTACCGAGCCTGAGTTGCGGTCTACACCTGGCCTCAAGTCCTCCAGACTGGCCCATTACCGAAACACAAATTACACATCCCGAATCTCGTTCATGGAATTACAAGCCTTCAATGCACAATTGATATCGAGTGCTCACATGCACACACACATGCGTGTAAGGAATTCAAAGAGTTATAATTCAAATCTGAATCAATTCCGCACGATAAGGAAAGAAAGATGGGAAGTTTATCCTAAATGACCTGTAGCCTCTCGAAGATAGGTATGGACGTCATCATACCGATCCGCAAGACTCTACTAGACACTTCCTCGTGACTTGTAGAACCTATGAACCTAGAGCTCTGATACCAATCTGTCACGATCCAAAATCAAACTAGTCGTGATGGCACCTAAGTCATACCGCTAGGTAAGCCAACTCATCAAGTCAAATACAAATATAACATACTGAGGAAAGATAAATGATCTCGTATACACCTCCCAATGACTGGTAGTACAAATCATGAGCTTCTTTGAGTAGAATTCACAAAACTGATATGAAACAAATACATCTTCTGTTTGAAAAGTTACATAAACAGAGTTTAATGAATCTAAGGCTACCATGAACAAGAGGCAGCTACAACAGGGACGCCGGTACATTTTTCCAAGTCAACTCCCATCGAACACAGCAACGTCGTCATCCGAAATCTGCACGCAATGTGCAGGAAGTGTAGTATAAGTACAACCGATCCCATGTACTCAAAAAGTAACAAAACTAAACGTAGGTTAAAAGTAGTGACGAGCTTGTACCAAGGTCAGAGTCCACACCAATATCCAGTAACATCTCATAACAATATAATTAAAGCATCACAAGGAATAACTCAATAATAACATGCTCAACTCGTTCATAGTTCCAAAAAGAAATATTTTCTTTTCAAGTATAATAGTAAAACTCAATTCTTTTCACTGAAATCACCAAAATATGAGTAAGTCTGTAAACTATGATCTTTCCCATAAAACTTTCTTTCAAAATAGGAGATTTCATTTTTCTTTTTCAAATGGCATGAGGAAAGTACATCTCTATGCCTATATTTCAATGTGCATGCCGATAAAATGCAAAATAGTGACAAAATCATATGCATACTCTCAGAGTATCAATTCACTCAGTCCTCCCTGTCACTCAATCCTCACAGTCACTCATGCCTCACAATCACTCAATCCTCCCAAGTCACTCAGTACTCGCACTCGGCACTCGCACTCAGTAGGTACCTGATAGTAACCGCTGCGGCGTGCAGCCCGATGCACATATCGCTGCTGCGTGCAGCTCGATCCATATATATAGTCGACTGCGCTCACTAGGGGTGTGCAGACTCCGGAGGGGCTCCTTCAGCCCAAGCGCTATTACAAGCCATCTCGTGGCATAAATCAACCAGGCCCTCGGCCTCACTCAATCATAAATCAGTAACAACATGTTGCGCCGTGCAGCCTGATCCCATAATCATCCTCACAATTAGGCCCTCGACCTCACTTAGTCATCAATCTCTCTAGTCTCTCGGTCTAAAAATGTCATGAAAATCAGCCCAAAATGATGATATAATGTATCAATAATAACAACTGAGACTGAGATATTATATGAATAAATGAATATGACTGAGTATGAAATGTTAATGAAATCAGTGAGATGACAGCAAGAAACGACCACTATGGGTCCCAACAATATCGGCATAAAGCCCAAAACATGAAATCTAGCATGATATACAACTCAATTTACTTATCACATGGTGAAAACATAGATATAAACAAGGTAGGACCACTACACAGTGTCCTGAAAACAACAGAGTCACCATTCACAGGGTGCACGCCCACATGCCCGTCACCTAGCATGTGCGTCACCTCAACATCAATCACATAACACATAATTCGGGGTTTCATACCCTCAGCACTAAGTTTAAAAGAGTTACTTGTCTTGAACAAGCCGACTCCAATATAACAATACTTCGAAAATTCCATTATATGCCTATCAACCTTTGAACGCCTTCCAATCTCCTCAATTCCAACCAAACGATTCAAAACTAGTCAAACAACATGCAAATTAATCAAAACATACTCCAATTCTTACAATATAACAATTTATGAAAATTCCCAACTCCGCTCAAAAATTTGATAGTGGGGCCCACATCTCGAAATCTGAAAAAACTTACAAAATCCGACAACCCATTTGATTACGAGTCCAACCATACCAATTTTACTCAAATCCGACTCCGGATCGATGTTCAAATCTTAAAAATTCATTTTATGGAATTTTAGAAAATTCCTCCATTTCTCTTGAAATATCAATAATCTAACCCCAAAAATGAAGATTAATTCATGGAATATAATCACAAGGGAGTTAAGAACACTTCCCCAAAGTTTTGTGGTGAAGTTTGCCTCTGAAAATCGCCCAAACCGAGCTCCATAGCTCCAATAGTGTAAAAATGGCCGAAACCCCCGTTTTGTAGCATTTTACCATTCGGGCGCCACAAGTGGCGCCGGGCGCTGATTCCAGTAGCAAAACAATTCCCGGCGCCAGGGATAGCGCCCAGCGCTACCCTGGGCGCTGGCGAGGGGAAATTATTTTTCCCCGACACGAAAATGGGCATAACTCTCTCATACGATGTCCGAATTCGACGATTCTTTTTGATATGACTCCGAAATTTCGATATGGATCTAGTGCTTCAATCAAAACTGAATTTGGAGCTCATTTTCTTAATGTGATACCACTTATTCTTGAAGAAACACGTTAGAACATTCTTAAATCACGCTCCGTTAACCATCCGAAATCCACCCGAGGCCCTCGGGACCTCAATCAAATTAACCAACAAGTCCTAGAATATCATACAAACTTAGTTGTTGTCTCAATTCACACCAAACCACAATAAAATATAAATCACATTCAAGCTTCACGGAAACTAACGAATTCCAAGTTCTACATTCGATGCCGAAGCCTATCAAATCAATCCGGAATGAATTCAAATTTTGCACTCAAGTCATAAATGGCATAACGAAGCTATTCCAATTTTCGAAATTAAATTTCGACCCCGATATCAAAAAAGTCAACTCTCGTCAAACTTCCGAATTCCATTTTTCCAACTTATGTCAAAATGCTTCAATTTATTCTACGGACTTCGAAATAAATATCCGAACATACTCCTAAGTCCAAAATCGTCATATGGAGCTATTGAAACCATCAAAACTCTATTCCGGTGTCGTTTGCACAAAAGTCAAACTCCGGTCAACTCTTTAAACTTAAACTTTGAACCTTAACTTTCATTCCACCAAACTAACTCTGAAATCATTGAAAAATCAAAACTGACAATTTACATAAGTCATAATTCATTGTATGAAGCTATTCAAGACTTCAAATAGTAAAAATGAGCATAAGTGCACAAAACGACCGGTTAGGTCGTTACATCATTATATTGCAAGTAATTGTTTTTTACTCGTCTTATAAAATGGAAAAGAGAATCAGTTGGTTGCAGTTTAATAACGTTTTAACAGTATTTCTAATCAATTGGTCAGTCGTAAAGAAAAATCAATGGTTTCAACTAATATTTTATCAAGTAGGCTACAAACCTGAATGATAAACAAGAAAATAAATCACAAGCCAAGGTAGGAAATTTTCCATCTTCGCGGTTTCCATGGCCACGATTTCACTGTTTAAGTCACAATAAGACTAAAAATAAGACTATCTACAAAAATAAAAATAAATAATTAACTTAAGACAAAAATTAAAGAAGATATGCATCTCCCAAAAAGTATTGGCTGCACAACCACATTTTTTCAGAAAATATTCATGTTGCCAAAATACTTAACTTCCGTGATTACATGCATGACGTGCCCTCCAATATAAACGAAATAAAGGAAAAGATATGTGCAATATATCCTTCCATATGGAAAAGATATGTGCAATATATCCTTCCATATTTGATTACCTCTAGTCTCCAACTCTAGATGGTGGATTGGAGATAAATAATAATACTATTTTAAGACACTTGATATTGTGTTTGCTCGAGGTGTCAGATTAAGCTACGAATGCATGCATACTTATAGGCGAAGCCTCTAGAATTTAATTATATATATTGTAGTTATGGTTTTTTTTAATAACATGACTTGAGCTAGTACTAGTAAGAGATTCAAGTCAAAGTTCTAAGCTACATTTGACACGAATTAGAGCTGTCAATATGGACGGGACTGGGCTAGCCCACATGAGATTTAGCAATTGACGGGTTGGGTTGCGCTAGCCCACCCATTTTGATGGGCCTTATAATGACCAGCGCACCCCAGCTATATATGGGTTGTGGGCCCTCACGGGCCGACCCATTTTTTATAAATATAATTTTATATTTTTTCTTTAAGTTCTAACATAAAAAAAGATAAATATTTAAAAGTTAAAAAATCTTATTGGAAAATTTTCACAAAACTTAATAACTTCTTATATTGTTCCAATATATCATACTCCTTCTGTTCTACTTTATATGAACGTATTTTCTTTTTGGTCTGTTCCAAAAAGAATGATCTCTTTCTAAATTTGGAAATAATTTAGCTTAAACTTCCAATTTTACCTTTAATGAGAAACTTTTATAACCATACAAATACTCTAGACTCCTTTTTGACTTGTTTAGAACCACAAATTTCAAAAGTCTTCATTTTTTCTTAAGCTATGTGTCTAGTCAAACAGGTTCACATAATCTGGAACGGATGGCGTAATAAACACTAAAAAGGTTAAAGACAAGACTATTTCATTCACTAAAAGTCAAACGTCAAAATAAATTATTCAAGAGAACGTCCATGACGCTTATGGGATATCCAACACACAAGATTTTCATCAAACACATTTGAATCCGCTTCTGAGAAGGTTGTCTTAACATTTTCACTTTCATCTACTTCTACAATTCGTTGCCAATATTAATTAGTTAAATATTAAGAATAATTAAAATTTTAAAACTAATTAACGTTTTAAGAGTGATATCTTTTAATATGATGAGCTTAATAAACTTTAAGTTTGGGATACTCTTCTCTTTTTTTTTTAATCATATTATTTATATTTTATATATATTTTAAATATGTATTTTTATTAGGCCCGCAGGCCGGTCGGCCCAACTTCAGTCAAGCCTCACGGGTCTCGGGCTTACTCGGCCCTGGCTTAAAAGTCTCATTTTTAAATGGGCTCAAAAAATTCTAGCACAGCCCTGCTAAATCATGGGTTGTGCTTGGCCGGCCCAACGGTCCAAGCCCATATTGACGACTCTAACACGAATTAATGAATTTTCCGACAACGTTCAGTTCTCCTGCCAAACCCAATATAAATGATCTTGTCGTGAATATAGTTTTGCTTGAGGAAATTAAGGAAAACACTAACTAAACAAAACTTATTCAATGTTTTGGTCATGCGGTCCATCTCGGACATATAATCAAATTTAATTGGCGAAATGGCTTCCTGACCACTTAAATTTGTCGGGTTTTTTAAAGCCGATACATAAACTTATAACTTTCCAATTTGAACACTCAAACTCGTTTTTTTCATAATTAATAAACACATTTGACCATTGACCATGCCCATGTGGCGTCAGTTGGTCCTAATCAGCAGGCCGCGTGCCTTCCAAACAGTACGAAATACCCCCTTCCTCCATTTTTAAACATCTGAAGGTCCATTTTCAATTTTTTTTCATTTTTCGAGCCCCCAAACCAATATCTCTCAATGAAACAATCGGATACAAGATCGCTTGGTGAGGACCATGAAATGTTGAGAGCAAAATAGATATTACATAGGAAAGGAGGAAGAGAATGTTTATTCTTCAAAGTTGGAAAGTTACTTTATAGAGCAAGTCGTGGGAGTAAATGGTTGATGAAGAAGTAAGAGTGAAAGACCCAAGACTCAGTAGACTTTTTACAGTCTCTGTTCTCACATTAATTTCCTCTCTCTTTCTCTCTCTAGATTTCCGAGCCGCCGACTTGCTTACTGGTCCCCTTCTCATTTCCGGTCCGGACTTATCTCCATCAGCTTTCCTTTTAAGCAAGCTCATTTGCTAAAGTTTGCGACTTTCGCCGTTGATTTTGACATCTGGGTTTTGTTCGTCTACTTTGTTTTGAGCTAATTCTAGGTCATGGTGATTTACTAATTTAGCTTGGTTTGATCAGAACTGGTAGTTGGTTACAAAAAAGAAAGAAAAAAAAAGAGCAAAGATTGACTGGTGGATACGGTAAAAAGGGAAGCAATATCAGAAAGTTCTAAAGATTTCCCTTTTTAGCTACCCCCAAAAAACCCCTAATAAGAAGTAATTAATCATGCCGGCGGACCCAGATAACTCATCCGCCATGAACGATTCAACAGGTTCAGGTGAAGTAAGTGTTTCTTCTTCGTGGGAGTAAATGGCCAAAGAGAAGGAGTTGCTGCTTGACTTTTCGCGCCCTTACGTGTAAGACATCCATTGGTCATTTGCTACTGGATGGACACGTATGTGTATGTGTAATACACGCGCACATGGTCAATGATCAGATGTGTTTACTAGTTATGGAAAAAATGAGTTCGAGTGTTCAAATGGGAAAGTTATAAGTATATGTATCGGCTTTAAAAAAACCCGACAAGTTTAAGTGGCCGGGAAGCCATTTCGCCAATTTAATTATATATGAAAATACGGTTAACATTCAACTTGAATTTGGTACTAATTTGTAGTCAATGTCATTGTCTAAGTTTACTATTGTAAAGCCTTAAGCCTCATATTAAACAGTAATTTGGAATAATATGTTTTGATGCATCATTTTGGGTGTTGATTTTCTTCACGGTTTAGTTCGATTTTCTTCACCGCGATTATTTATAGATCTTAAAAATGTTTCTGATGGGAGTTTTTGACACTTGATAGTGACAGTTTGGAAATTCTTGTTGATTGAGTCTGCTTTTAGTAAGCTACCAGGAAATTTTGCCTTTAACTTGCATGTGAACGGATTTTGAAAAATGAATATGGAAAATATGATTATTGGTTTTGCCTACTCTTTTTCTCTTTTGAATAATTTTTCCCCCCTACTAGAAGCATATACCTTTTTCGTTTGACTGACCATAACCACGAGTAGTGCTGGTGTTACTTTTGGCATAAAAATATGTAATTTTTCAACTCAATCAATTTCTCGATCTTTTCCCAACACATATTTTATATAATCAAAGTATCAAACATTGAGGAACTATGGGGAGAAATTAAAAAATAGTCAGATTTATCACTGGTCGTTGAAAAATAGCCAAGTTTCAAAAGTCATCGAAATTTAGCCACTTTAAATCTGAGCGAAAACACTGTTCAAAATTCGGAAAAATACGCCCGCAAATTTTACGGGAGTTCCAGCATAAGTATGCTTGAACTCCCGTAAATTTTACGGGAGTTCCAGGATAACTATGCTGGAACTCCCGCAAATTTTACGGGAGTTCAAGCATAATTATGCTGGAACTCCCGCAAATTTTACGGGAGTTCCAGCAAGTATAATTGTCCAGTATAATATACTGGAGTTTGGAGCACTGGTGCTCCAGTCTCCCGCAAATTTTACAGGAGTTAGCAAGTATACCGGTCCAGCATAATATGCTAGAGTTCGTACACAAATGCACCAGAACTCCCGTATATTATGCTGGACCGGTCCCTGTTGCAGCAAAACAGTGGCTATTTTTTATTGACTTGATAAACGCTGGCTATTTTTCATTGACCAATGTGAAAACTGGCTATACCATGATATTTTAACGGAATTATGGGGTGGCCTGTTTATTAACTCATCCAACTTTTTACCTGTGCACACATAATTCTAGCCTTTATTTGGACACCACACACATAAGAGATGTTTATTATTTCACGAACAAAGTTATAAAGCGATTAAAATACAAAAAAAATGTGATACTTGAATTAATAATCATTGGATTATTTATTACATGTGTTTTTGGTGAATTTATGATCACCACATTAAAAATATTGATATATGATATACATTATAAAAATTTGCAATCTTCTCGTTGTTTAGTAAATGAGAAAATAGAAAAACAAAAATAAAGTTATTTTGATATTTGAGGTTTTTTTATTCCCATAAAGCTTATTCTCGATACTTATCTCATCTTGAATCCGATATAAAAACAACATTAGAATTGTGTTCCGTCTTTTAATCTCTTGTATGTAAGCTCCTTAACAAAAAAAGCCTGAACTCCAATGTAACTTTCCTCTCTGATCGGTGTCTTTTTCAAGACCCGAGGACGGGGGATCCTTGGGAGTGGACGCGAGGACCCAAAAAATGATTCTTATCCCATCAGTCAGGTTTGTATGTACCCATGCTCCTGTTTATTATTTTCTAAAACCTCAGGAACTATCCTTTCCGGCTCTCGGTCCCGGAATCCCAGCGACAAAGTCAAACTTAGACTGATCTGCTTAAAGCTAGCTTTCTAACTCTTTGATTGATAAATAAAACTACCATTGTACGAGGTCACAATTCACCCAACACGATCATCCGGGGTGAAAAAGAATTGGGGATCGGATGCGGGCAAAATTCCCGCCAATGGTTGGGGTATAACAGAAAAACAAATGCAAACCTAGCTAACATAATATAAAACTTTATACCAGAAATATCTTCTTAATCCAAGTAAGAAAACGAATGCTTAAGGAGATGATTTTTTCGTGTAAGGTGTAATCTACCAGAGCTCAAGTTAAATGTGTTAAGCCATTAAGTTATGACATGCCACTCAAACCTAGCGACGAAATCAGAAATTTTCCTCAAGGGTGTTCAAATTTGAAAGAAGTAAAAAAAATTTCGACAAAGAGTGTTTAATATATGTTGTATACTTCTAAAACTGTATGCGGTGGAAATCGGGGCTACCCGATTTCGCCTCCCGATGGAAAAAATGATACCACGTCGGAAGGCCAGGACGTCAAGCTCGGGGTCGAAGTTCCTTTCCAAGGTCGAGGTTGATAATACTTACTGAGGTCAGAAGAAGGCGTGCTTTGAGATGACGTCAGTATGATTCAATAACAGAAAGAGCGAGATATCCGCAACGGACCGGATATCACGGCTTGAATCTCAGAATGGATTTGTCTTCGGCGGTTAAACAGTTATCAAATATGATTTCTACTATAATTAGAAGTGTACCTTATTTAGGACTCTTCTATTATAAAAAGGGGGATCCCATTCATTTGCAACGGATTCAAAATTGTTCTCTTATAAGAAAATATAAGCATAGTACTCTCTTGCTATTTCACTTACTATTCATGAGAATTGTTTTATTATTTATTAAGTAGTGTAGGGTTCAAATTGGGTCTTTTTCACCAAAAGCCCTCATCTCATATTGACGGACTAGCTCCTAAAGGTACTCCTATCTCTTTAAACCTTATGGTGTTACCATGGAATTACTTAATCGTAGATAGTGAGATATGATGACGGTGGTAATAGAAATTTAAAATGGCAACAACTTTTTGAGTAATTTTTATCGATCTGGGAAATATAGAGGATGCTTCTTTCTTAATTCAGCTACAAGATAAATAATTTCACGCTTAGACTATGGGATCCGGAGATGCTGTTTTGTGCATCAATTGATACACATACCCACATTAAAGCTTTTTTTCAAAAAAAAAGAATCTCATATGTTCGAGTTAATTACATGACCACACTTGATCTGCTAGTTTCGAAATAAGATACGAAAAGACAGGTCCTCCTTAACAGGGCCAAGTAAAAAATAAGAGTCCGGAACTTAAATAATGATTTTTTTGACACACAGCATATTTTTGAGTTAAAATATCATGGTATAGCCAGTTTTCACACTGGTCAATGAAAAATAGCCAGCGTTTATCAAGTCAATGAAAAATAGCCACTATTTTGCTGCAACAGGGACCGGTCCAGTATAATATACGGGAGTTCTGGTGCATTTGTGTACGAACTCCAGCATATTATGCTGGACCGGTATACTTTGCTAACTTCTGTAAAATTTGCGGGAGGCTGGAGCACCAGTGCTCCAAACTCCAGTATATTATACTGGACAATTATACTTGCTGGAACTCCCGTAAAATTTGCGGGAGTTCCAGCATAATTATGCTTGAACTCCCGTAAAATTTGCGGGCATATTTTTCCGGATTTTGAACAGTGTTTTCGCTCAGATTTAAAGTGGCTAAATTTCGATGACTTTTGAAACTTGGCTATTTTTCAACGACCAGTAGTAAATCTGGCTATTTTTGAATTTCTCCCTATTTTTGATGTTAAAAAAAAAGTTTCACTTAATAGGCAATTTGCAATATAAGACTGCGAATTGCTTTAACGGAAATTTAGCCGTAAAAGCAATTCGCAGTATTATACTGCGAATTATTAAAAAAAAAATTTTTTTACGCAATTCGCAGTATACTACTGCGAATTGCTTAAAAATGGGCCCGGCTCTTTTTCAAAAGGCAATTCTCAGTATAATACTGAGAATTACCCTTTGAAAAAATGCCCCTTCTTCTTCCCCGACAGAACTCCCCCAACCATGTATCTTATTTATACACGACTTGATTTATTAGTTTTGGTAAAAAAAAAATGTTAAAAGTTGATAAATTATTTGTATTTTAAATGTTATGTTTTTATTTGGTTAAATAAAAAATTAATATTATTTTGTTTGTTTGTTGTTCATATTTATATTTTATGTTAGTTGTTTTTATAGGTAATAGTGACCTTTTAGCGTAGCAAAATAAATAGTTTTTTAGCGTAGTAAAATATAGATCCTTTTAGCGTAGTAAAATATAGAGCTTTTTAGTGTAGTAAAATATAGAGCCTTTTAGTGTAGTAAATATATAGCCTTTTAGCGTAGTAGAGCCTTTTAGATTACACTTTACAAAAATTAATTATTTAATTCATTAATCTAATAATATTCTAAAAATATTGAAATTGACACGCATAATAATTAAGGATAAGTCGGTGCTACCGGGCCTCAAAAATCAAGCCTGTAACCCATACTTAATTATTCAGTCCAATATTAAACATAATTAATTATTTAATTCATTAAGCTAATAATATTCTAAAAATATTGAAATAGACACGCATAATAGTTAAGGATAAGTCGGTGCTACCGGGCCTCAAAAATCAAGCCTGGAACCCATACTTAATTATTCAATCCAATATTAAACATAATTAATTATTTAATTCATTAATCTAATAACATTCTAAAAATGTTGAAATTGACACGCATAATAATTAAGGATAACTCGGTGCTACCGGGCCTCAAAATCAAGCCTGGAACCCATACTTAATTATTCAGTCCAATATTAAACATAATTAATTATTAACTTTATTAATCTAATAAACTTCTAAAAATATTGAAATTGACACGCATAATAATTAAGGATAACTCGGTGCTACCGGGCCTCAAAAATCAAGCCTGGAACCCATACTTAATTATTCAGTCCAATATTAAACATAATTAATTATTTAATTCATTAAGCTAATAATATTCTAAAAATATTGAAATTGATACGCATAATAATTAAGGATAAGTCGGTGCTATCGGGCCTCAAAAATCAAGCCTGGAACCCATACTTAATTATTCAGTCCAATATTAAACATAATTAATTATTTAATTCATTAAGCTAATAATATTCTAAAAATATTGAAATTGACACGCATAATAATTAAGGATAAGTCGGTGCTACCGAGCCTCATAATACTGTGGAGGTGAGCTATACCTCACAGAGTTATTCTCCACCACAACCTCATCCCCCCCCTCCCAATACAGTGAAACCCTTATTTTTGGCACTTCAGACATTGTAAAAAAATGATTGATAAGGAGAACAGAGAAGTATGAATGTATGTTTGAAGTTAAGTATTGAATGAATTTTCATAAAATTGAAACGCCTATAAATAAGGCAAGTCCGAACTTGGGGTGTACAATTTTTAATACAAATTCGCAGTACAATACTACGTTTTATGTATTTGAATTATTGTTATGTCAGTTAATTATTATTGGTGGGGCCAAAAACCAGTAAAATCAAGGCAATTTTCAGTATTATACTGAGAATTGCCTTCTGAAAAAGAGCTGGGCCCATTTTTAAGCAATTCGCAATATTATACCGCGAATTGCGTAAAAAAAATATTTTTTTAATAATTCGCAGTATAATACTGAGAATTGCTTTAACGGCTAAATTTTCGTTAAAGCAATTCGCAGTATTATACTGCGAATTGCCTATTAATGTAACTTTTTTTTATAACATCAAAAATGTGCTTTGTGTCAAAAAAATCATTATTTAAGTTCCGGTCCCTAAAAAATAAAAATAGATTACTTTAATTTTTAGCGGGCTACATGGTACAGAAAGCGGGCGATGTGCACAAATAGCCACTAACAGCACCTGTCTTTATTTTAAAACTAGTGTTTTAAATGTCTTTAGTTTTTAGCCACTGGTTTAATAAACTTATACCTGACTGGACGAAAATACCCTTCTGCTATAACTTATACCTACGCTAACATTAACGAGCAGCAGCAACGCAGCAGCACTTCACTGTGATAGTCGAAATTGAAGAAAA